>NC_066848.1:337205-377976 GCF_001640805.2 Lates calcarifer | reverse complement strand
TCTCTGGGTTTATCTGCGGGTGAAGACCTGGTCGCTCAGTGTTTCCAGTCGCTTGTGGTTGAAAAGCAGAGCGAGCAACAGGAAATGACAGAACTCTGCACAGCGGCTAAAAATAATGCTCGTTGTTAGGAGGGGGGGGGGGTCAGCGGAGTACAGCAAATATTATTTCAATTTAACCACAGGCCCCAAAAAACCAGGAGGAGGAGAGGAGGAGCTGGGTGCTGGTGATGGGACGCCTCCACTTCACTGTTGTTACTGGAGGGGGGGGGCATCGAACTGACACTAATGCCTCTTCACACACACACACACACACACACACACACACACCCTGGCACTCAGCAGAGCTAAGAATGGAGCGCTCCCTCAGCTCAGTGTGGAGCACTGAAATATCCTGAGGAGGAGAGGAGGAGGAGGAGGAGGAGAGGAGGAGGAGAGGAGGAGAGGAGGAGGAGGAGAGGAGAGGAGGAGGAGGAGGAGGAGAGGAGGAGGAGGAGGAGAGGAGGAGGAGAGGAGGAGAGGAGGAGGAGAGGAGAGGAGGAGGAGAGGAGAGGAGGAGAGGAGAGGAGGAGGAAGAGGAGGAGGCTCAGAGAGGCTCTCTCTCTCTCTCTCTCTCTCTCTCTCTCTCTCACTCTCTCTCTCTCTCTCTCTCTCTCTCTCTCTCTCTCTCTCTCTCTCTCCTCTCCCCCTCCCCCCCCTCTCTCTGTCGTATAATTATTCTGCTGGACTGAGGTTCAGTTCTGTTCTCGGGGCGCTGCCTGTTCAGTTCTCGGTGGAGGTGACATCCGGGGAGGTCAGAGGTCACGGTGCAGGGTCAGGTCACATGGTTAAGATGTTAAAGGCTGCAGATCAGATCTGCTGTTAAAAGTCTCATTAGCAGAGTGAGCCGTACCCCCCCCCCCCCTCGTCTTCCTGATGGAGGGTGTGGCTCCATGACAAACCTCCACAGACTCGTAGATCCTATCACTGCACATGTTAACCAGTGCTGGGTGGTAATCTGTTTACAGTAGTAACTGTGCAGAATACTTTAACTGTATTTTTACTCTGATCGATTATTTTCACTCTCAGGCGACGTCCACACGAAACATGTTTTAGTTTGAAATCTTACAGTTTCCCAGCCCCTGAAACTGAGACTTTTGAAAACTGGTCCTGTTTCAGTTTGAAAACTCTGGCGTTGTGTTTTAGGCAGATGGAGCACTGAGCTCTGAGATTCCAGATGATCGTTGCTGAATGTTTTTATGGCTAAAGGCTAAAGAAAACGCTAAAGGCTGTTGTTGTTTCTCTGAGAAGTAAAATACAGCTTAAAAACCTTCAATCAAAGAGATGACTGAAGCTTTAATTCTGACTTCAGCGTATTCTTCAAACTGAATACTTTCACAGAGAACATCAACCAGTCAGGACCCTGGTAGGTGGTCATCTCCAGCAGGACCTCAGACTGTCCCACCAACATCCTGAAGTATATGATCCAGCTCCTGGAAATTCACCAGTGAGTATTTTGCTCTTTCACGTGTGGGATGTGTAAAGAGCTTCAGTCCGACAGGAGCAGCTTCTGGTTCTCGACCGTTCTCTGTTTTGGTCGAGGTCCAGAGAGTCAGAACAGCAGGTTACATGTCGGACACGTCTGAGCTCAACTTCTCTTCAGGCAAATTCACAAAGTTGCTTTGAATTTGTTCGCCTCGTTCAGAGAGACGAGTCCAGAACGAGTGAAGCTCTCCAGCTCCTTCAGTTTCATCTGATTCTCCTCTGCAGACTGAAACTTGCAGTCAGTCGTGATACAAGGTCAAAGAAATGGCATTAATGGCTCCAGCTTGGAGATGGCTGCACACTTCAGTCCTCTCTGCCTCTACTTTTTTCCTCCTGGTCGCCCACAGCTGGGTGTTTTTAACTGTGTTTTGATCTGAATGATGTTGCTGCTTTGAGAGCTAAAGCTATGAGGCTAGTATGCATTGTTGGAAGGAAGTTCTATCTGCCTTGGACTTGGAATTACTTCAGTAAAAAGCTGCAAACCATCAGCGTCTTTGATAAAAATAAGCGGAAATGGACTGCGACAGTATAAGAATATTTCTGTTGCGGTGCATCAGATATTGAAGTCGATGATTTGTTGAAGTATGCAGCGTATATCTGATGCAGTCTCTAAAAACCTTTCAACTTTCCTCCTCGTGTTTTCACTTATAGCGGCGCTAAGAATAGCTCCTAGACCAGACTACAATATGCTCTGTAATAGCAGCAGAAATCCTATACCAGTCTGGAGGTCACACAGTGCACGGTCTGAGCTGAGAGAGCGCATGAGTTCGCAGGGTAAAATATAGCCGACATGTGTGTTAGGTCGGGAAGCATGTGTGTCTACATGGCTGTAAGTGTGTGCGTGGCCCCTGACGCTGTCTGACAGGCTGGTGATCGGGGGTCAGAGCGGAGCTTAGCACCAATCACTGTGATTTAACAGAGTGCAGGAGAGGCAGACCAGATGCCAGTCACCATGGTTACGACCACCAAGATGCCCGACACACCCCGTCTATGAAAAGCAAGTTGTTGCACCAGAGGAAGCGTTTAACAATCAATGCAAATAGATGCTCATAAACAAGGCTGCACGAGCGAAAAAGACACGGCGAGGGGTGTGGAGGACAGTTATTCAGGGAATGGGTCCAACAAAGAAAAGATTAAACTACATGTTGATCTGCTTTAATGTACGATGAAAACATTAGCATATGTGGCTAACTAGCTTACGACCCGCAGCAGTAAGTTGTAGGAAAGTTTTTACGTTGTTGTCTGAGACAGCGTTACGTTTGCCAAACACAGTCCTTCCCAAGTTCCCTGGATTTATATGAACATCTGTTCCCAAGTTCCACACAGCTGATGATGGGAACCCTAAAAAGACGTTTTCCAGCTCTGTGTTAATATGACATGGACTGTTGTGGGAACTCTTCAGCGTAGTTTTCTGTTCCCTTGCACTGCTCTTGAAATGATAGGCCCATACTTGAGGGAACAGATCAAATGGATTAGGGTTGTTGTGTTTGGGAACTTAGGATCTTGAGACTTAGGACCCTGGGAACAAACAACCCTTTGAACAAAGGACCGTGGGAACAGGGAACATAGGACCTTAGGAAGGTGCAGGTTCTCAGTCATCCAGGTCATGGTTTTCTTGAGTGCTGGAGTTGAAGGCAACTGGACGTCTTTTAGGTTTCTTGAAGATGTTTCTCCTCTCATCAACCGGCCTCTAGAACTGAGGAAGCCTTTCAGATGAGCACTGAAACGTCTTCAAGAAAACTAAAAGACGTCCAGTTGCCTTCAACTCCAGCACCAGCTAGCAACATAAATATACTCCCCTGTAGCTCAGGCTTAGCAAATGGCCAGATACAATAACAGCTAAGTAATGATATCCTGTCTGTCACTGCTTTAATTTGTCTGTGGATAATTTGATATTAGCAGGTTTTGTGGAGGTGAATTTCACCACATCTTTGCAGAAGAGGAGTTGATTGAGTTGATGTTCCTGCTCAGTATCCTGACCCTGTTGAAGGCCCTGAGCCATAGAGGTATCATTAGATGTGCTGTAAGGAAACCAAGGTGAAGAGAGAGATGTAGAAAGAAGATAATTATACCATGCCAGTCTGTACCTTCTCCAGGCCATTTCCTCCCCTGTGGCAGTGGATGAAGGAGTGTCATGCATGAGTTTGCCTTTGAGGACCACAGGAGCCAATAAAAGGCTGCCGGGGTGGGGGGGAAAGAGGACACCACCAAGGGAGTCTGGAGCAGGAGGAGGCATCCAGACAACAGCTCTGCAAATCCAGCAGGCCCTCGCTGCCAAACAGCTGAACCTCGAAAACCTCACGCAGGGCGAGCTGCCACACGCCACCATTATCTCAATCACTCCACAATAAAGCTGACATTTTCATGGAAGTGCGACAGAAACAGCAAAAACTATTTATTCGTAGAATTACATTTAAAGCTACAGCCTGAAAACTGCTGGATTTTGCAGCGTTTGAGGCCGTGTGACTGAGAGCTGCTTTGTGTAGCAGGCTGAATAGGACGTCTCTGCCTGGCCCAGGACAACCTGTCCAGTTCAAACCTGGCTTTATATCCGCGTCTGAGAAAGATGAGAATCCCAAGGCGCAGGGTAATATGACGGCCTAGATGAATTAAATGTCATTAGAGAACACAGAGTTCTCCTGCAGGCACATGGGCAGTGAGAGGGCGGCGTCTGCTGCTGAGTCATAATGGACCCAATGGTTCCCACTGCAGCCTGAGACGGAGCTGGAACCAGGATGATTCAGGCTGAAACTACGCTGAGATGAAGAGTCATGTGTAAAGTCAGAGTCAGACTGATATCAGTGTGAATAAACTAGAAAGGAAAGACAACTACACCACGGTCACATGACGTCAACGTCTCCACCACTAAGCTTCCAACTGGTCATTTCATTTAGCTCTGAGCTCTTCTACAAAAGCCTTTCTTCTTAGAAAGTTAGTGAGAGTTTGAAAGAGGTGACAACAGGTCTGAGTTTAGCAGAATGTGTAAGATGCAGCAGAACTAAAACGTAACGTCCCTGTATGAGGGCGCAGTTTAAAAAAGCATTTAAACCTGAATTAATGTTTTTTTAGGTCATGTGACGGCGACGCAGCATCTGACGTATCATCATCTTCCAGTTGTGTTTCTGGCCTCCTGACACATGTAAGTAATAACACACTTCCTGCTGAGTTACGATGGACAGAGTCATTCACCAGTTCAGATTTAAATTAGGGAACTGGTCCCAAACATGGAGCTAATTAAAGGAGCAGTCACCACATTTTCCAGCTGTGACTTCCTGTGTCTTCGGGTTGACGTGACGTTAACATGAACACGAGCTCAGTGCTGATTTTAACCTCCTGTTTCTGTCTCTGTTGTTCTGTCTGTTGTTTGTTGGTGTTGTGAATGACTGTGCGGTTGTTTCTCTCTGTTTCTTTTCTTGCCTGTTGCTGTTTCCGTCTCGTGTGGTGACGGATTCTGGTCTCGCTGCTCCTGTGTCTGTGGTTTTGGTTTGACTGGAGGTGTTTTCTGAGAATAAGAAGACTGATGAACTGCGTCGCTCACCCTGCAGCCCTGTGTTTCTCTGACTGTCCTCACACAGCTGGGCCTGCAGGCTGCTGGATGGATGGGATGGGAGGAGGGGGGAGGAGGAGGGTGATGTGGGGGGAGTTGAGTTACATTCCTTCCATCGGGGCTGTGTGTCTGCCAACCAGGTCACTCCCAGTTCAGTCCCGGGAAACTGAGAGGGAAGAATTTCCTCTATGTGTCCATACTGGACATGACCACAGACATACAGAGGCCTGTGTGTGTCTGTGTGTGTCTGTGTGTCTGTGTAGTATGACTTGCATGTTATTTTCTTATGCTGTTTTGGGGGGGGGGGTTAGGTGGTGTGTTGGTGTGTAGCTGCTTCAGATTGTGTAGACGTGTGTTTGTTGTACGAGTGTGAGACAGAAAGTGAAACTGAGATAAACATTTTCACTGACATCTATATTGATCCCGGTCTGATCCAGAATCTGTGGGATGATCCGGAACAAGCCAGATCCATGGACCCCCCCCACACCTACCCTGCAACCCACAGGAGCCCCACCCCCCCAGAGGTCCTGGTCCATGCCACCGCAGGTCAGAGCTGATTTGGACCTACACAATCTTGCTTTTTTGATGTTGAACCTGCAGTACCTTCTGTGGCCACTTGGCGGCAGCAGAAACAAGCTGTGAACCCTTTGAGTTGTCCTACTTGTTAAACCCAGCACACACTAAAAGATTTTTTAATCTTAAAAGATTTAGAAAATGTGAGAGGCCACACACACAACGACAAATAACGACAGTCTGAACTCTCAGCGTTCAAATGCGACTTTAGAAAAAACAAACATGGCGGATGATGAGCAGGAAGAAGTGATGATGGTGGTTCGCAGACGTCTTTAAAAAAAATTCACATAGAAAAAAACAAAAACTATGGAAAGACTCAGAAATACTGACCATGTTTAACATTTATCAGGACGACTCTGATCGTCTTCAGAGCAGATCAGGGAGGGTAAGATCAGTCTGAACACACCTCACACCACAGGAGAATCTGACAAGATCATCTTTACAACCATCAGATGATTAGACCTGAGGACTCTGATCTTGTCTGCTGATCCAGCAGTCATGTCTCTGGTCACGTGGTGAATCTACATCAGTGTTCCTTCTTCTTTCAGCTCTGTTTTTGGTCTCCACCGACCTGAGGAAAATATCTGGCTCTGTAGCGGCTGCGTGCTGCGCTGTGATCACCAGTCAGTCGCTGTCTTTGTCTGCCTGCTGTTTGCTGCTGGGCAGTTAGTGTGTAAAACAGCTGCATGTAGAAAAAAACAAAAAGACCAAAACAACTAGTTAAGAGCAACATCCTTCACAGGCACATAATTTAATCCATTACTGCAGCTTCAAAGTGTCATAACCTGGGGAATTCTGAAGCAGCAGCAGCGATCGTGCCATGAAGTCTCGGCACTAAACAGAAACTTATTTTCTGCTCAGCAACAAATCAAACTTTTACTTCAGCTCCAACACTCTGATGGCAAATGTTCAGATTCTGCTTTTTATTTTTCCTGTGGATCGACGTCTGTAGAGGACATATGGTAACATCCTCTGTGAGACAGGAGGTCTGGGGCTGTTTGAGAAGTATGGTTTTGATTTTGAGATTCTATACATTGACCCGTCCAGCAGTTGTTTGGTTGTGGCTGAGTCGTCCTGGATGGGAAACGTGATCTGAATATGGGCTCCGTCGAGGATTTGGCAAACAACGCGGGGAGGATGGAAGCTCGTCCAGGACACACAGGACTTGGCTCTTGAAAACGACGTGTCACAGGGAATTAAATTAGATGTTGCTGCGCAGAGAGGCCAGAGCGAGACCAGGACCAGGGACTTTCTGAGGGAATCTGCAGAGAAGTTGGTTCAGTCTCAGGAGTAACTGAGGCAGAGGATCCTGCAGACCTGCCTCTGCAGCAGGTCATTCAATCACTGTCTCTTACACTTTCCTGGCACAGGTCCTGGAGGAAGGGGGACGGGAGGCCGGCGGGGGAGGCTACAATCTACTGTATCAGAGCGTGTGAAGATCTGATTTACTGGTTCCTGGGAGTCACATGTATCTGTCGGGTCAGATGGCTCATGATGTGACAGACAGAGAGAATCCAGCTCCGTCAGACTCTGATCTGATGCATTGAGCTGCACAGATCTACAGGCAGCAGCGTTCAACAGGTGCAGGATCAATGTCGGCTGCAGCTGCAGCTCTGCAGCTCTGCAGCTCTGCAGCTCTGCAGCTGCCTCCTGAGCTGCCCTGTCATGACTCAGTGCTGAGGGGTCTCTTCCTGGTATCCAGCGCGCGGGGGGTGGGGGGGGCATTCCTGAGTCCAGGACTCATCGTCATGGGAATTGCTGATAGCAGGTGGGGGGGGTCCTGGGAGGTTACACAGGAGTTCAGCTGAGTTAATCCAGCCGCTGACGGGGGGTGGGGGGGTGGTCAGCTGGGTGGTCTCCACTCAGACCCTCAGACCTCTGAGGACTGTTCCCTTTGTATCTGCAGGGTTTTGTCCTGCAGTTTGTCTGCGGTGCCTGAGCGCCACCTGCTGGTCCAGGTTATTATTCCCCTCTGAACTGATCAGAGATACAGTATTTCAGCTCTCAAACATCCAGGTGCAGAAACATGTGATGCAGGTGCAACAAACAGAGAAATGACGTCTTTGATAAAAGTGATGATTAAAGAGTTAAAGAGCATTAATGTGATTATGCAGCAGATTCGTCTGTTACTGTTTATTCCTCATTAAAGGAGGAGTTTCTGTTATTACACTGAAAGTATGAAAGTAGAAACTGTGCAGGATTAAAAAGTCAAAGTAAAGTGAAATGAAGTACTCAGGATGAGTAAAGATACTTCTTAAACCTCAGGTGAATTTAAAAATCAGACAAGAAGCCGACGGTCACTACGTGAAAGTTTCTGTGTAAAATGAAAGTAGAGCTAAATAAAATCCATTAGAGTCACAAAGATTTTATTTATGTTTTTATCTGTGTAAAACATACTGAAAAACCAAATACCCAGAAACCCAGAGAAATAAAGAACATGTCAAACTGAAGAAAACTCATGAGACCAGACTTTTATTAGAGATTATTAATCTCTGTGATTAGAGATTAATTTCATATTTAACCACTGAACAAACTCTGGTTTTATCTGACGATCTTTGTACAAAATTGATGTTACCTCAGCAAAACTACACAGTTAAAGAAATCCTAACTTTCCGATCCGACAGAACAGCAGCTCCTCGTAAGATTTCCACGTGTAAAATATAAACTATTAACTGTGACCACGTCGCTGCTGCGTTCACGTTCTCTCTGTTCGGTGTCCTGATTTTCTTGCATCTCGTTTGTGTTTATTTCTCTTTGTCTTCGTCCTCGTCACCTGTCGTCATCTGTCTCTGTCTGCGTGAACAACAACATGGCGGCGACTACCCAGAATGCAATTCCCGTTCTCTGTTGCCATCCACCAGCAGAACAACAGTCCAGTCATTTGTAGAGGGACTGAGGATTCACCAGGAATCTTCCAGATATTCAATCAGTTTCAGTGAGTTCAGAACTTTTCTTGTTTAGTTTTAACTGTCGTTTTATTGAGTTCACAACAACATCTGGTCTAAATTTCATGAGAAGTGGTGATTGGTGATTGCTGCTGTGTTGAATACTTCTGTCCCTGCTGGTCCCTGCTGGTCCCTGCTGGTCCCTGATTCACCCCCCCGTTGTTAAAGGTGAAGCTGATGGGTGGGACGTGTGACTGTGAGGTCTGTTGTGTCAGTGTGAGGATCAGAGCTGCAGTCATGGCTCAGGTGAAGGCAGCAGGAGACGCCGTGAGGAGCCTCCAGGACTGTGCAGAGGTTTACTCCGACATGACCACCGTCAGCTCCAGTGCAGGTGAGTCCACAGAGGATTAATGCAGCGATGAAGTTAGAGCGACGCAGAGGCTGCTTTTACACACAATATCAACTTTTAACAACTTTAAAGTTCTATATTTGGCTTTAACAGAAGTTTATTGGTCAGAGTTTAACAGTTTGAAACACTGTTTGCAACAGTTTGAATGAAGTTAGAACGTCCTGTGTTAAAGAGATTTCTCTCCTGTGTCTCGTCCAGTCTCCAGGATGTGAACAGACGAGTCCGGCTCAGTCTGATTACTCACTCTGTCAGTGATTGTGTTATAATCTCAGTCAAATCCCTGAGTTTCTGGTATCTCTTTCTCACGAGCTCGTCTTCGGCAGCTAAAGCTCTGCAGCTCTCAGGTTCCCTGACGGCAGCGGGAAACGTTAAGTCGGTGTAATCCCTCTTTTTTGACACAGTCATCGGTGAAATGCACTTTTGTCAGAGTCTTTTCTTCCTCCTGAGAACAGATGTAGGAGAGTCGGGGAGGAAGGACTCGCTGCGTGAGACCTTGGCGGCCGCGGGTCTGAGCCGGCGGAGCAGGGCCTACCCCTCCCCGGCCAGGAGACGCCACCGCACCACCTTCAGCCACAAGCAGCTGGAACAGCTGGAGCTGGCCTTCGCACAAAACCAGTATCCTGACATCTACTGCAGAGAGGAGCTGGCCCGGGTCACCAAACTGAACGAGGCCCGGATACAGGTGAGAGAGAGCAGCTCCCTCTGTGCTCTGCTGCACTCAGACTCCAGTTCCTACCTTATCTCCTTCAGCAGAGGAGACACTGGAGCTTCCTTTACCAGAGGAGAGAATGACCTCCCATGATTCCTTGCAGCAGCAGCAGCGTTTAAAGCGACGCGCCGTCGTAGTTTCACCCACGAACAAATGTAATGTTTGTGACACGATCTCAAAGTCTCTCTCTCTAAAAAACCAAACAACTAATTCACTTAACGAACGTATGAAAAGGTCAAAGGTCAGAACAGGAAACTGTCTGAATGTAATTCTTCCTCTCGATGCCGGCGTCTTCCTCTCATGTTATTATTATAGAAACAAAGCTGCTTTAATAAAAACACACCTGGTGCGTCACCTGGCTGACGCTCAGAGGCGTCACGTCATTTACCTGTTTGACCACAGCTCAGGTGTTAACAGGTGACTCTCCTCTAACCCCCCCACAGGTGTGGTTCCAGAACAGACGAGCCAAACAGCGGAAGCAGGAGCGAGCGTCTCAGAAGCTCCTCCCTGTGGGCGTGATGCCGGGTCACCGGGGTCTGCTGGGGGGGGGGGTCCACGTGCAGTCGCCCCGACAGTACTACAGCCAGCCCCTGGCCCACATCCCCCGCCTCTCCCCCATGTTACCCTCCGGGGCGTACCCCCGCCACCCGGGCCCGGTGGCCCAGTGCCCCTGTCCCGGCATCCCCCCCCCGCAGCCCCCGACCCAGCGGCAGCACGACGACTGGTACGGCCTGAGGGGGAACCTTCCCCCCCCCGTGTTCTCGCTGCAGCCTCTGGACGCCGCCTCTCACTGGAGCTGAGGCGTAAACCCACGAGGTCACCTGCTCTTCACCTGCACCTGGTTCAGGACGAGTCTGTTTCATCTTTAATCTGTCACATCACCTTTGTTCACATCCATTAAAATCTTCTTTAAACTATGAAGGTTATTTTTTCTTTCTTTACCCTGAAAGTAAAAACTGACAAAAACTCATTGGACAGGTTTAGTTCTGAGGTTTAGTTCTGATCTTTTCTGTCAGACTCACAGACAAGTTTGAAATGTTTCATATTAAATCATTTATTTGAAAAGCTGCAGGAGACTCGAGGTGTCGTTTCCCCGTCTCTCTGGAAATGTGAAATTATCACGACTGAGTGAACTCATTAAAAGAATCTGAAGTATTTTCCAGACTAACTTTATACATCCTGTCCTGTCTCAGGTTGGACACAGACTGTGTAAGGCTGCAGGTCTCAGGTCTCTGAGGCGACACTGACTCCAGGATTATCAGAGTCCAGTCTGTGAGAGGAGCTGAACTGATGTTAACTGTGATTCAGTCAAACACAGACTCTGTAGATGATCAGGTTTAATATCTCACACAGACAGTTTCATCTTCAGCTTTCAGTTCTGAAGAATCAACACTGGACGGTAAAGAGAGGATTCATCCATACAAACAAACAAACACTCAGACGTGTCTGTGTTTTAAAGGCAGCTGATGTGTGAAGCAGAGGAGTCGCTTTAGAACAAACATCGACCAGTGCTGTGCTTTCAGAGTCCAGTTTATCCAGTGAAGAAGAATCAGCTTTACATTCACTTCAGGACGAGGACGTCCAGGAAAACTCATCAGGTCAGAGAGGCTGCTACTCTGTACGCTGATCAGACTGATCAGACTGATTGATCAGTCTGATCAGTCTGATCAGTCTGATCAGTGTGTGTCCTGAGGAGGAGACTCTGACTGATTCTGCAGAACGTCTGGAGTTAATAAGTTTGTTGAAAATGAAAACTCAGCTCAGTCTGAGAAAATGTTGTTTACATCAGAGGTCAGAGGTCAGAACAGAGAGTGACGTCACCTCTGAGTCCCAGGTAAGAAATCTGAAAAACACTCGCAGGACCTGAAGAACACGAGGAGACGCCGTCATGACGTCGTCCAGACTGAGCTGAAACAGAAAAACCACAGAAACTTTGTGCAGAATCAGAGTCTCCTTCCACATCAGGACTCACACTGATCGATCACACTGATCAATAAGCCCTGGGAACAGCTGAGCGAGGCCACTTCTGACCGACAGGAGGAGGTAGGAGTGTGTGTTAGTGCACACACACACACACTGCAGCGCTCCTGTGTGTTTAAAGGGCTCTGAACACTCCTCACTGCTACAAAAAGAAAATGTTGAGCTGTATTGATCTGAACCACAGCGACTGTAAAAAGATGTAGTGACGTTTGAACTGCTCCTTCAGACGAGGAGACGAGGAGACGAGGAGACGAGGAGACGAGGAGATGCAGGAATGTTTGTGAGTGAACAGGTCTTGTGTTTGTTTTTTAAATGACTGGCTTTTCTTTTTCTGTCACAGGCTGAGAGAGGAACTGACCAGTGTGTGGTCGATCGCCTGTGACAGACAGAATGACTGAATGATGATCTCTGACTGTGAAGCAGCGTCTCAGTGTGACGTCTCCTCTGTCTCTCGTTGTGGACGTGAAGAAACGTGGCGACAGTCTTACTCCAGTGATTTGGCAAACTCTGCATAATCTATATACCCGTCATTGTTTTTGTCATCGTCCCTCAGAACATCATCGATGAGAGTAATGAGGTCCTCCTCCTTCATCGGCTGGCTGTTCTCTCCTCTCTCCTGAAGAGGACAAGTAAAACCACACAGTCCATGGACAGGTGTTAGGTGGCAACACGTGGCCATAACATGTTATTGATTAGAAAAGCTTGAGTATTTATATTTTTAAAAATCAGCTGATTAATTTTAAATGTGTTAAAAACATCTCTATATATCACTACCAGACTCCATTGACAAAAACAGGGATTTAACCAGGAGCTGCTGGAATACCACTGCCTCCATCTGTTAGTGTGTCTGTGTTACTGTGAGACTTTCGGTGGTGGAAGAAGTAATCAGATACTTTACTGAAGTAAAAGTACCACACAGTAACACAGACACACTAACAGATGGAGGCAGTGGTATTCCAGCAGCTCCTGGTTAAATCCCTGTTTTTATCAATGGAGTCTGGTGGGGAAAATATGGTCTTTTTTCAGCATTTCAGATCCAGCAGGAATCCACAGGTAAATACCACAGAGATGAACCCTCCCTCCTACCTCTCTGTGTACGTGTGTGATGGCTGTAGCGAGCTCCAGCCCGTCCAGGAGGTTGTTTCCATCGTAATCGTGCATCTTGAAATAGTGCAGCTGCAGCTCCTGGGGTGTCATGTCTTTCTCTGGTTTGTCTATCACTCCCTCCAGGTGCTCCATGATGTGGCTGGCAGGCAGACAGACAGACAGACAGACAGACAGACAGACAGACAGACAGGTCGAGACACCACAGCTTTAGAATAAACAGAGCAGAGTGTGTTCAAAGTTCAACAGCGTGAGGAGGAGACATCACTCACTCTTTGTCCTGGACCATGTTTTTATCCAGGCGGCCGTGAGCGTGGCCTGATATCTGAGCTGCACTCTCTACAACAGGAGGCTGCTGATCCACCTGAGACAGAACACACAGCACACAGCAGGACAGGACCAGGACCTGAGCCCCACACCGCAACCTGGACCTGCCAGTCCTCATCCTGCACAGGGGGGCACAGAGAGAGAGACAGAGAGACAGACAGAGAGAGAGACAGGCAGAGAGAGAGAGAGAGAGAGAGAGAGAGAGAGAGAGAGAGAGAGACAGAGAGAGAGACAGGCAGAGAGAGACAGAGAGAGAGACAGAGAGACAGACAGAGAGAGAGAGAGAGAGACAGAGAGACAGAGAGAGAGACAGGCAGAGAGAGATAGGCAGAGAGACAGACAGAGAGAGAGAGAGACCTGATAACCCTCCATTTATACACTCTTCGTTATTACATGTTATTTCTTATTAGAAAGGAACACAACCATAAAAGTGTGTGTTTAATAAAGTCAGATATAAACACTGATTTAAAGATTATAAAACGAGGCTAACATAGTTAACAGGTTCATATTTATTGATTCAGTGAAGCTCTCTGCTGTGAGGTTACATTACTATGCTACAGTTAAAGCCCAGAAATGAACGGAAACATTAACATTAGCTAAAAAGCTACACTAACATCTGCTAGCATGAATCTTCAATTCCAAACAACATCAAAGCGACAGGACCTGTTCAATGTTAACTGCCACAACACTTGCTGTTGTACAGTTATTAAAGTGGTTAAATGTAATACCTACATGAAAATAATCTGTATCTCCGCCTGGCTCCGCGGACAGTTATGTTGTTGGAATAGTTGGCAGCTGTGACGATTAGTCACAACTTTTAAGGGCTAAGTCGCTTGCCGTAGTCCCGCTTGGACACGACAGCTCATTATGATTGGTTAATATTGTCAGAGAGTATACAGCTGAAGTGAGATAGTTGACTCCATTGGCGTCCATAGATCGTAGACTGTATATGAAAAGCTCCTTGTTCATATTTGTAACCGCAGTTTTAGGCGCGCTGAGCCAGTGACTGTGTATAAAGATGGACGACACGTCTCCACCTCCTCCCACTGAGAAGAAATGAAGCCGAAACATATCGCAAAGTTCATCCATGGTGAAGCCTCGTTATCGATGTCCCGCCCATACACTTGGCTGACCAATCGCGAGTCGATCCTAGCTGTCAATCATGACGTTACCCTCACTTCGATTACAACTACCTAGATCACTCCACATTAGTCCAGTCGGTGGCGGCAATGCGCCTCGAAGGTGGTTTACCAACCGCCAATAAACACCAAAGAAGAAGCGAAGTGACGGCGTAATGACACCGGGTAAGTTTCTCTTTTTCTCATTTGTCAGTTTGACTTTATTCTCGTTATTATTTCTCTGTCACAGGGTGTAGTTTAGTCTCACGGTGACTGTAGTCTCTGAGTAATCTGTCTGACTTCGTCTGTGGACACAGAACAGAAGGTTTACCGGAAAATAACCGTTTTAATAAAATGAAGTCGACGTTTCCGGGTTGGCGCTCAACAGTGTGCGAAGAGTTAAAAAACTTTCCGAAAATGTCTTAAATTAAATTCCCACTCGCACTTTTAGCTATAAGTGATTCTGAAAAGTTAGGAGCGACTTTAAATGGCGAATGTCAAAACGTTTGTGTCCGTTAGGAGCGGCCGACCGTTGTTGCGCAGCTTTTATTTCAGGGCGCGAACTGTGGAGGCGAACCTGTTCTGTGCGCGCGAACAGAGACGACGTGGCGTCAGTTGAAGTAGATAAAGAGTAAAAACCGGAGAGAAAAGTAGTTTCTCCTGAGTTTTCTGTGACTCCAGCAGCTACAGAGACAGAAGCAGGACAGAGAAAATAACAGTCACAGGTTTGAACACAGACGAGTATAAATAAGAGAAGAGGAGACAGACAGGGAGGAAGACTGAAAGTGAAAGTATGAAGTCAGTCCAGACGCCATTTTAACTCCACAGCAGGAGGAAACGGTTCAACAGTTAAACTGTATTTACCCAGTATAAAGTCAGAGTGTTTCAGAGGCTGAGGAAACATCTTCTTATGTTTCCTTTTTTATTTTCCTGGTTTCTTCACTCTCACAGAGAAATATAACACGTGATGTTTGTCTGAAGTCTGACCAGTTGTTGGGTTTAAACCACAGTTTATTTTTGAGTTATCGCTCCACTTCTGAAGTGAGCAGCTTCTTAGTTATTTTACATTAATATAATTAAAATCAACTGGGTGTATTATACTGTGTGTGTGTGTGTGTGTCTGTCTCCAGTGTTACAGGTTTACCTCTCAGACTGAACATGATGAATAGTTTGGAGGAAGAGGAGGACAGAGCAGAGTCTCCAGGATCCAGCTGTCTGTCTATGAAGAGTGATCGGTCCAAACCTGAACCTCCAGACTTCAGTAATGGACCTGGACCCTCAGACAGAAACAGTGACTGGAGACAGTCTCTACAGTAAGATGACCTGACCTACACACAGTTTGATGTTTTTTAGAACTTGAAATAATGTAAAGATTAGTGATCGACCGATATGGTTTTTTCAGGCCCAATAACTGATATTTGGAGCTGATATTCATTTGCAGTAAAAGCGAAAATATTGGCATCAAAATTTTGTATAATACAAACTCCAACACTTAACTTTGTTTAAATGCCTTTAAGCATATGTTTATTAAACAGCTTTTCAGATTTGCAACATGTTAAAGGTTTTTTTATCTTAGACAATAGACATTGTTTTAAAATTCTAACAGAAAGTGCAGGGAGCTCCCAGGCTCAGCAGCATCTCTTCTAAAGTTAACTGAAATTTTAAATAAATAATTAAACAGCTTCCTGAAGTTTTATAAAGTAAATAAAACAAAGTGAAATAAAATTTGCACGGAAATGTGAGTCTCAAATCAATTAGTAGTCCCAGTTGAGCAGGACCAGATTGTGGTGCAAAAAGCAGAGTTGTTCAGTGTGTGTGAGCACTGTGCACGCACAGCTTTCACTGCTGATTGGCTGTTGCCGTGGCTCTGTGTGTAACCAATCAGATGGTGCTGTGGGCGGGACAATGCTGGAGACAGCGTAGTGACAGCAAACAGAGAGGCGCGGCTGCATCAGCGTCAAAATAACTGCGTTTTAAATTGATCTCTTATCGGCCGTTGGATTTAAAAGAAATGCGTCAAAATGCCGAATATTGGCGCCGATAATCGGTCGATCCCTAGTAAAGATCATAGAGCTGAATTCATCCTGTGAGCTGTGGGTTTCCTCCACTGATGTAACGTGTTATAATGAATGTGTTGATTCCACAGAGAGAGGAAGAGGAGTCATGTTCCTGTGGAGGAGCAGCTGTCCTGCTGTGATCTGTGTCAGGACGTCCTGAAGGATCCAGTCTCTACCAGCTGTGGACACTGGTTCTGCAGACAGTGCATCACCTCATACTGGGACCAGTCTGGTCCATCAGGAGACTCCTCCTGTCCCCAGTGTGGACAAAGACCCAGACCAGGACCTGGACTGCAGACAGCAGATAGTGGTCTGCAGGAGGTTTTAGATGAACATAAGATCAGTCTGAGGAGGAGATGTGAACGTGTGACTGAAGGAACTGATGGAACAGGAAGTAGAACCCTCCTCAACAGGATCTACACTGAGCTCTACATCACAGAGGGACAGAGTGAAGAGGTTAATACCCAACATGAGGTGAGGCAGCTGGAGACAGCTTCCAAGAAGAAGACCCTCAGTGACACTCCAATCAGGTGCCAGGACGTCTTTAAAGCCTTACCTGAGCAACAGAGACCCATCAGAGTGGTTCTGACCAACGGCGTCGCTGGTGTTGGAAAAACCTTCTCAGTGCAGAAGTTGACTCTGGACTGGGCAGAGGGCTTGGAAAACCAAGATGTCAGTCTGCTGGTTCTGCTTTCGTTCAGGGAGCTGAACCTGATCAGAGATGAGCAGTACAGTCTTCTCACGCTGCTCCATGTTTTCCATCCAACATTACAGAAGGTCACAGCAGAGAAGCTGGCTGTCTGTAAAGTTCTGTTCATCTTTGACGGCCTGGATGAAAGCAGACTTTCACTGGATTTCAACAACAGGAAGGTTGTGTCTGACGTCACACAGAAGTCATCAGTCAACGAGCTGCTGACAAACCTCATCCAGGGGAATCTGCTTCCCTCGGCTCTGGTCTGGATAACTTCCAGACCTGCAGCGGCCAATCAGATCCCTCCTTCATGTGTTGACAGGGTAACAGAAGTACGAGGCTTCACTGACCCACAGAAGGAGGAGTACTTCAGGAGGAGATCCAGTGATGAAGAGCTGTCCAACAGAACCATCTCACACATCAAGACCTGCAGGAGCCTCCACATCATGTGTCAAATCCCAGTCTTCTGCTGGATCACTGCTACAGTTCTGGAGCACATGTTGACTACAGAGCAGAGAGGAGAGCTGCCCAAGACCCTGACTGACCTGTACTCACACTTCCTGCTGGTTCAGACAAAGAGGAAGAAGAACAAGTACGATGAGGGACATGAGACGAGTCCACAGGAGCTGACGGAGGCTGACAGGGAAGTTCTTCTGAAGCTGGGGAGGCTGGCGTTTGAACATCTGCAGAAAGGAAACATCATGTTCTACCAAGAAGACCTGGAGCAGTGTGGTCTTGATGTGACAGAGGCCTTGGTGTACTCAGGAGTTTGTACAGAGATCTTCAAAAGAGAGAGTGTGATCTTCCAGAAAACAGTCTACTGCTTTGTTCATCTGAGCGTTCAGGAGTTTCTGGCTGCAGTCTACATGTTCCACTGTTTCACCAACAGGAAGACACAGGTACTGGAGAAGTTCCTGGGAAAGGACTTTAAACAGAGAAACTCAGACCAAGAGTCTTGGCTCAAGGGGATGTCTAAGATTTTTGGAAAGAGTGATCGCCGTGACTCATCTCTGGAAGACTTCCTGAGGAGAGCCATGGAGAAATCCCTTCAAAGTAAAAATGGCCACCTGGACCTGTTTGTTCGCTTCCTTCATGGCCTCTCTCTGGAGTCCAACCAGAGACTCTTAGGAGGTCTGCTGGGTCAGACAGACAACAGTCCAGAAATCATCCAGAGAGTCATCAACAACCTGAAGGAGATGAACAGAGATAAAATCTCTCCTGACAGAAGCATCAACATCTTCCACTGTCTGATGGAGATGAACGACCACTCAGTTCATCAGGAGATCCAAGAGTTCCTGAAGTCAGAGAACAGATCAGAACAGAGACTCTCTGAGATCCAGTGCTCAGCTCTGGCCTACATGCTGCAGATGTCAGAGGAGGTTCTGGATGAGTTGGACCCAAAGACGTACAACACATCAGAGGAGGGACGACGGAGACTGATCCCAGCTGTGAGGAACTGCAGGAAGGCTCGGTGAGTCCACAGCTGATTAATGTTATTATCATGATGTAGATTAGTAATGAAATATAACATATACTGTATAAAACTCAGATCATTATTATTAAAATAGATTTCCACTTATTTAATTAAAGCATCAGTTTCAGATTGTGTGAGAGTTAAATACTGATTCTTGGTTGGTTGTGTTTATAATGAACAGTTCTTTATTTATTTCTAATAATTTTTACAGTGAACAGTTTTGTATTGATCTTCCTGAGAGTGATGGAGACGACCTGTAAACCTGATCAGACTAATAAACTGGTTCTGGTTGATGTTTGATCACAACAGCATTTTATCAGTTTAATGACTTTAAACCATGGATTTATTGATGGTTCAAGTCCCAAAGGATCAGAACCTCATTGTTTTTGTCTTGTTGTGTTTTTGTAGCAGATGTTCATCAAACATCTTGTTGAGTTACAAACAGTTTTAGTTTTTCAGTCAAAGGTTGGTTTTGTTCAAAGGTGAGTATAATAAGATTTTTCTTCTTCCTGCTTCTTTTCAGTCATGAGATGTGCAAACAGAGTTGTACTGTGACCTCGAATCACTTTTGGTGTGGAATTGTGCATTGTGAGGAAAACACATGAAAATGAGATGAAAACAGGACGAGTCCAACTCTGTCATCAAATGCTTCAAGTCAATATAAAGTGTCCTCTTTGATAATAACATGTTCTATAACACGTGTCCTGACAGACTTGGTGGTTGTGGACTCTCAGAGACTGACTGTGAAGTCGTGGCCTCAGCTCTGAAGTCCAACCCCTCCCATCTGAGAGAACTGGACCTGAGGGACAACAACCTGAAGGATTCAGGAGTGAAGCTGGTTTCTGCTGGACTGGAGAGTCCAAACTGTAGACTGGAGACTCTGAGGTCAGTTCACTGACTGAAGCTGTTGGAGTTTTTTTAGAAACTGAATTCAGATCATTGACTGAAGTTTGAAAGTTTGATAAATGTTCAGGATTTGACTGAACACACAGTTCAGTGTCTCCAAGAATTTTCAGCACAGAACAGCTGCACACTTGAATGAAAGACTTTATTTCTGACTTCCAGTCAATCAGTCAAACTTTATTTGTTCTTTCAAACAGTTCAGTGTAATTCAGAATGTTTTAGAGAAAACTGACAGGCTGATCATATGTTGGAGCAAATGTGAACAGTGAAACAAGTTTAGTTTAAAAATATATATAATAATAATATAATAACAGTGCAATCCTCATGTGCCCATATAGACATTAAAGAGTGATTGATGTCAGTAATCAGTGTGAAGCTTTATAACCTGACTGCAGCAGCAGGAAGGATTACTGCCACCAACAACTCTGTCATCTCCATCTGACATCTGACTGTTGTTTAAGACTAAAACTGAAACTGTCCTTTAACACAATTTAATTACACAAAGCTGCTCAGATACAAAACTCAGGAAGAAGAAGGTCATGAGATAAATAAGATAAACAGAGTTTTAGTCCAACGTGTCTGATGTGATATTGATCCTGTAGTTAGAGACTGACTGAGGTCAGCAGCAGGTTCTGAATCAGTGTTGACATGAACAGGTGGATGAATGTTGAGCTGATATTTGGATGATGTCTGTAGAAGGCTGACATTATGATGATCCACAATAACAGAAGGACAAAGTCACTCTACTCATTTTAGACTGAACATCATTTATCAGGACAGATCTGATTGATTATCAATGATTTGATCTCCATCTTTGATTCTTTATTCAGGTTGGAGTCCTGCAGTTTGTCAGAGATCAGCTGTTCTTCTCTGGTCTCAGCTCTGAAGTCCAACCCCTCCCATCTGAGAGAATTACGGCTGAGTGAAAACAACCTGTATGATGCAGGAGTGAAGGATCTGTGTGGTTTTCTGCAGAGTCCAGACTGTAGACTGGAGACTCTGAGGTCAGTTCACTGTCTGTTACTGTTGGAGATCTTCTGTCTTTAATCCACAACTGAAGCTCATTTATCTTCACAGAACTTGAATCCATTGATTTAGAATGAATGACATGTTAAATAGTGGTTGTTCCATATTGTCAGTTGTTCTGATCTCACACTGAGAATTATTCCTTCAGGTTCATATAGAGCAAATTTGTCTGTAAACACATGGTTTGTGTTAGAGAACAGTTCCTGAGAACATGTCACGTCTGTAAACTCTGTATCACTGCAGTGTGGAGTCAGACTGTTTCACAGTTTTCCATCAGTTTCATTCTCAGGGTTGTTTGGGGGGGTCTGAAGAGCCACCGCTCGCCATAACCCCGCCCCTAACACTGTACCTGTTATAAATAGCAGCGCTGCGTTAGCATCAGTGCTTCTCCTGCTCGACTGGTAAAGGTTTTGCCACAGTGATGGAGAGCTGAGGAACCAAACCACCACGGTCTCTGCACTGACCATTTCACTGTGACGACAAAGACAGTCTTTATACTTGGTTTTAATAAACATCAGTGATATGACCGCAGAAACAGAGTGACTTGTTTCTGGCTGTTTGATCAACAAAAGGCTCCGGTGGCTCAAACGTACAGAATAGGGAGCTAGCAGGATGCTAACAGGATGCTAACTGTCACTGTGCTGCACTGAGTGGGCGTGGATTCAGCTCTGGCAGCGAACACGCCCCCAGCATCAGAGCAGAGAGGCTCCTTCATTTATCAAGATTTAGAAACTGGATTTTCTACATTAGCTGATCTTTTTAACCATTCACATTTAGCTGGGTGGTTAAAAGCACATTTCTCTGTGGAGTGACTCAGATCACATGACCATCACTGCTTTACAGGAACTTTCAGGTTCAGTTCATTTCACTCAGTTGTCATCAACAGTGTCTGTTCACTTATTATTACTGATGATGTTATTATTGATCAGGACAGATCTGATTGATCAATGATTTGATCTCCATCTTTGATTCTTTATTCAGGTTGAAGTCCTGCAGTTTGTCAGAGATCAGCTGTTCTTCTCTGGTCTCAGCTCTGAAGTCCAACCCCTCCCATCTGAGAGAACTGGACCTGAGTGACAACAAGAGGCTGCAGGATTCAGGAGTGAAGGATCTGTGTGGTTTTCTGCAGAGTCCAGACTGTAGACTGGAGACTCTGAGGTCAGTTCACTGTCTGTTACTGTTGGAGATCTTCTGTCTTTAATCCACAACTGAAGCTCATTTATCTTCACAGAACTTGAATCCATTGATTTAGAATGAATGACATGTTAAATAGTGGTTGTTCCATATTGTCAGTTGTTCTGATCTCACACTGAGAATTATTCCTTCAGGTTCAGTTCATGTCAGTCAGTTGTCATCAATAATGTCTGTTCACTTCAATCAAACCTTCACCACTCACACACTGGTATTTCTCCCAGTCAGAGGACTCATGTTTTCTAAATACACTGTAGAAAATGTCCAGTGGTCGTTGGTCACAACAACAAACAGAAGATCCTCACAGCTGATATTTGGACAAAGAACATGAAGAAAAAACTCTTGTTGTTTTCTGTTTCAGTTGATTTCAGTGAATCATCAGGACTAATGTCTGTTTGATCAAACTGTGTCTGTGTGTGTTTGACCTTTAACACAAGTCACACAACTGAGCTGAATTTACTTGTTAAATGTGTTTCACTGCATTAACTGCAACTCATTATTATTATTATTATTATTATTATTATCATTATTATTGTTGTTGTTGTTATTGTTTTTCATTGATCAGGACAGATCTGATTGATTATCAATGATTTGATCTCTATCTTTTATTCTTTATTCAGGTTGAAGTCCTGCAGTTTGTCAAAGATCAGCTGTTCTTCTCTGGTCTCAGCTCTGAAGTCCAACCCCTCCCATCTGAGAGAACTGGACCTGAGTGACAACAAGAGGCTGCAGGATTCAGGAGTGAAGGATCTGTGTGGTTTTCTGCAGAGTCCAGACTGTAGACTGGAGACTCTGAGGTCAGTTCACTGTCTGTTACTGTTGGAGATCTTCTGTCTTTAATCCACAACTGAAGCTCATTTATCTTCACAGAACTTGAATCCATTGATTTAGAATGAATGACATGTTAAATAGTGGTTGTTCCATATTGTCAGTTGTTCTGATCTCACACTGAGAATTATTCCTTCAGGTTCATATAGAGCAAATTTGTCTGTAAACACATGGTTTGTGTTAGAGAACAGTTCCTGAGAACATGTCACGTCTGTAAACTCTGTATCACTGCAGTGTGGAGTCAGACTGTTTCACAGTTTTCCATCAGTTTCATTCTCAGGGTTGTTTGGGGGGGTCTGAAGAGCCACCGCTCGCCATAACCCCGCCCCTAACACTGTACCTGTTATAAATAGCAGCGCTGCGTTAGCATCAGTGCTTCTCCTGCTCGACTGGTAAAGGTTTTGCCACAGTGATGGAGAGCTGAGGAACCAAACCACCACGGTCTCTGCACTGACCATTTCACTGTGACGACAAAGACAGTCTTTATACTTGGTTTTAATAAACATCAGTGATATGACCGCAGAAACAGAGTGACTTGTTTCTGGCTGTTTGATCAACAAAAGGCTCCGGTGGCTCAAACGTACAGAATAGGGAGCTAGCAGGATGCTAACAGGATGCTAACTGTCACTGTGCTGCACTGAGTGGGCGTGGATTCAGCTCTGGCAGCGAACACGCCCCCAGCATCAGAGCAGAGAGGCTCCTTCATTTATCAAGATTTAGAAACTGGATTTTCTACATTAGCTGATCTTTTTAACCATTCACATTTAGCTGGGTGGTTAAAAGCACATTTCTCTGTGGAGTGACTCAGATCACATGACCATCACTGCTTTACAGGAACTTTCAGGTTCAGTTCATTTCACTCAGTTGTCATCAACAGTGTCTGTTCACTTATTATTACTGATGTTGTTATTATTGATCAGGACAGATCTGATTGATCAATGATTTGATCTCCATCTTTGATTCTTTATTCAGGTTGAAGTCCTGCAGTTTGTCAGAGATCAGCTGTTCTTCTCTGGTCTCAGCTCTGAAGTCCAACCCCTCCCATCTGAGAGAACTGGACCTGAGTGACAACAAGAGGCTGCAGGATTCAGGAGTGAAGGATCTGTGTGGTTTTCTGCAGAGTCCAGACTGTAGACTGGAGACTCTGAGGTCAGTTCACTGTCTGTTACTGTTGGAGATCTTCTGTCTTTAATCCACAACTGAAGCTCATTTATCTTCACAGAACTTGAATCCATTGATTTAGAATGAATGACATGTTAAATAGTGGTTGTTCCATATTGTCAGTTGTTCTGATCTCACACTGAGAATTATTCCTTCAGGTTCAGTTCATGTCAGTCAGTTGTCATCAATAATGTCTGTTCACTTCAATCAAACCTTCACCACTCACACACTGGTATTTCTCCCAGTCAGAGGACTCATGTTTTCTAAATACACTGTAGAAAATGTCCAGTGGTCGTTGGTCACAACAACAAACAGAAGATCCTCACAGCTGATATTTGGACAAAGAACATGAAGAAAAAACTCTTGTTGTTTTCTGTTTCAGTTGATTTCAGTGAATCATCAGGACTAATGTCTGTTTGATCAAACTGTGTCTGTGTGTGTTTGACCTTTAACACAAGTCACACAACTGAGCTGAATTTACTTGTTAAATGTGTTTCACTGCATTAACTGCAACTCATTATTATTATTATTATTATTATTATTATCATTATTATTGTTGTTGTTGTTATTGTTTTTCATTGATCAGGACAGATCTGATTGATTATCAATGATTTGATCTCCATCTTTGATTCTTTATTCAGGTTGGAGTCCTGCAGTTTGTCAAAGATCAGCTGTTCTTCTCTGGTCTCAGCTCTGAAGTCCAACCCCTCCCATCTGAGAGAACTGGACCTGAGTGACAACAAGAGGCTGCAGGATTCAGGAGTGAAGGATCTGTGTGGTTTTCTGCAGAGTCCAGACTGTAGACTGGAGACTCTGAGGTCAGTTCACTGTCTGTTACTGTTGGAGATCTTCTGTCTTTAATCCACAACTGAAGCTCATTTATCTTCACAGAACTTGAATCCATTGATTTAGAATGAATGACATGTTAAATAGTGGTTGTTCCATATTGTCAGTTGTTCTGATCTCACACTGAGAATTATTCCTTCAGGTTCATATAGAGCAAATTTGTCTGTAAACACATGGTTTGTGTTAGAGAACAGTTCCTGAGAACATGTCACGTCTGTAAACTCTGTATCACTGCAGTGTGGAGTCAGACTGTTTCACAGTTTTCCATCAGTTTCATTCTCAGGGTTGTTTGGGGGGGTCTGAAGAGCCACCGCTCGCCATAACCCCGCCCCTAACACTGTACCTGTTATAAATAGCAGCGCTGCGTTAGCATCAGTGCTTCTCCTGCTCGACTGGTAAAGGTTTTGGCACAGTGATGGAGAGCTGAGGAACCAAACCACCACGGTCTCTGCACTGACCATTTCACTGTGACGACAAAGACAGTCTTTATACTTGGTTTTAATAAACATCAGTGATATGACCGCAGAAACAGAGTGACTTGTTTCTGGCTGTTTGATCAACAAAAGGCTCCGGTGGCTCAAACGTACAGAATAGGGAGCTAGCAGGATGCTAACAGGATGCTAACTGTCACTGTGCTGCACTGAGTGGGCGTGGATTCAGCTCTGGCAGCGAACACGCCCCCAGCATCAGAGCAGAGAGGCTCCTTCATTTATCAAGATTTAGAAACTGGATTTTCTACATTAGCTGATCTTTTTAACCATTCACATTTAGCTGGGTGGTTAAAAGCACATTTCTCTGTGGAGTGACTCAGATCACATGACCATCACTGCTTTACAGGAACTTTCAGGTTCAGTTCATTTCACTCAGTTGTCATCAACAGTGTCTGTTCACTTATTATTACTGATGTTGTTATTATTGATCAGGACAGATCTGATTGATCAATGATTTGATCTCCATCTTTGATTCTTTATTCAGGTTGAAGTCCTGCAGTTTGTCAGAGATCAGCTGTTCTTCTCTGGTCTCAGCTCTGAAGTCCAACCCCTCCCATCTGAGAGAATTACGGCTGAGTGAAAACAACCTGTATGATGCAGGAGTGAAGGATCTGTGTGGTTTTCTGCAGAGTCCAGACTGTAGACTGGAGACTCTGAGGTCAGTTCACTGTCTGTTACTGTTGGAGATCTTCTGTCTTTAATCCACAACTGAAGCTCATTTATCTTCACAGAACTTGAATCCATTGATTTAGAATGAATGACATGTTAAATAGTGGTTGTTCCATATTGTCAGTTGTTCTGATCTCACACTGAGAATTATTCCTTCAGGTTCAGTTCATGTCAGTCAGTTGTCATCAATAATGTCTGTTCACTTCAATCAAACCTTCACCACTCACACACTGGTATTTCTCCCAGTCAGAGGACTCATGTTTTCTAAATACACTGTAGAAAATGTCCAGTGGTCGTTGGTCACAACAACAAACAGAAGATCCTCACAGCTGATATTTGGACAAAGAACATGAAGAAAAAACTCTTGTTGTTTTCTGTTTCAGTTGATTTCAGTGAATCATCAGGACTAATGTCTGTTTGATCAAACTGTGTCTGTGTGTGTTTGACCTTTAACACAAGTCACACAACTGAGCTGAATTTACTTGTTAAATGTGTTTCACTGCATTAACTGCAACTCATCATTATTATTGTTGTTCTTGTTATTATTATTTATTTATTTTTTATTTTATTTTTTTTTAAATTTAATTAATTAATTTATTTTTTTCCCATTGATCAGGACAGATCAGATTGATCAATGATTTGATCTCCATCTTTTATTCTTTATTCAGGTTGGAGTCCTGCAGTTTGTCAGAGATCAGCTGTTCTTCTCTGGTCTCAGCTCTGAAGTCCAACCCCTCCCATCTGAGAGAACTGGACCTGAGTAACAACAAGAGGCTGCAGGATTCAGGAGTGAAGGATCTGTTAGATCTTGTGGAGGACCCAGACTACAGACTGCAGACTGTGAGGTCAGTAGTTGGAGTCAGTCCATGCTGCTTCCATCAGTATTGTCCTAAACACAGTTAGTATCAGAGCAGAGATCCAGTGTTTCCTGTAAAGCTGGGACCTTCTCAGTGGCTGCTTTCCTCAGTGAAGCTGTGAGAGGAGAATGGTGACAGGCTTCAGGATTGGACAGAAAGACAGAGAGACAGAGAACAGTCAGCCAATCAGATCAGCCAGAAGCTGGTTGTGATGATGTGTTTGAGTTGATGTGAAGACGACTGTTGTTGTTGATGTGTTGAGGAAATAAAGCTGGATTCCAGCTGACAGCCTCACAGCATGTATAGAGACAGTGGTCCTCATTCATCAAACTGTGGAAGCAGCAGATCTGATCTGACACTGTTTGTTGTCTCATTTCAACACTGAACAACTGAGGAGTTTGATGTTTGTCACAGCTCTGAGATCAGTGTGACTGAAGCCTGCAGATCAAACGTCCACGAGCCACACACACACAGTGACTGTGAAATGTGACAGAGGAGTTGAGCTGTAACAACAGTGAATCCATCACTAAAGTGTTGATGACTCAGCACTTTGTTTCCTCTGTGGACTGAGTGAAATGTGCAGAGGAAACAGACTTGATGCTAAAAGTCTGTGCAGGTCTCAGTGTGTTCACTCCAATCTGTTAACATGAGAGCTGAGAGGAAGCTGGCTCTGCTCCACAGCTGCTCCACTGCTGCTCTGAACAGGACTGAACAGGACTGAAGTCCCTGCTGCTCTTTATACTGGATGTGCTGATGAAGAGTCTCTGTAAACACTGATCCACCTCCTCTCTGCTCTGTCTCTCTCTCTCTGCAGCTGGAAGTGGTGGGAATGAGCTGAGTCCTGATGATCCAGATGTTGAAGCAGCAGCAGCAGCAGCTTGTGTGTAGAGAGGCTCTGACTGGACCATGTTACTGGGAGGTAGAGTGGAGAGGAGAGCTTCATCCAGCAGTGACTGACAGAGGAATCAGAAGAAGCAGTCTGAACTGATCTGAGAACAGCTCCACTGTCAGACACAGAGTCCAGTCCACCATCATCCCTGTGTGTTCCTCTGGATCTGACAGAGCAGCATCAGTGTGTCTGGATGTTGAGTCACAGAAATCAGCTGATTCTCTGTTTGACTGAGCTTCACACAGAGACCAGATCCCTCTGAAAGGACTTGAACTCAGTTGAACTCAGACTGTTGTAGTTCATCAAGTGTCAGGATTTAATGAATCATTGATTAACTGCACGTTAAATCACTTTATGAGAAATAATGTGCCTTCACTCTGACTGCTCTTCAGTTCTGCTGTTTTATAGCAGAATAATAATTCAGTGTAAATTCAGATGGAGATTTATTTGTTAACTAAAAACGCTCAGTGAAGCTGTCAGTCATGTTTCAGGTTGTTTCTGGTTGGATGGAGCCGTAACAACCTCCACCAATCAGAGGCTGAGTGCAGCCTGACTGGTAAAACCCAGGACTGGATAAACCCACAGAGCTGTGGCTGCTGCTTGTAAAGGCTGTTGCTGCAGATGTACGGTAGTAAAGAGAAATGCAGGTGTATCAGAGGACACTGCTAAAAGGTTTTGGTGAGGAAATGACAGAGTCATTTAAATGCTCTGCAGCTCTGTTCCTCTGTCATCAGCACTGAGCTGCTTTGTTCATTGACATTAGACGTCAGATTTGATTTGATTTCAGAAACACTTTAATCTTAACCTTCAGCTGTTAAAGTTTTTCTACTTTGTGCTGTCTGTAGGTGATAATCACCTGGATTTGCATTTTACTTCTACTGGTAAATTTCTCTGATTTCTCTCTAAAAAACAAAGTGGATCATATCAGCCCAGTTCTCAGGTCTTCACACTGACTTCCTGTCTGTCAGAACTCATTTAAATGTCCTGCTGTTGGTTTATAAGACACTGAAGTTTAGGACCAACATACTAAACCTGGACCAGCAGCATTCAGTTTTTATCTCTACATGTGGAACAGACTCCCAGAGAACTGCAGGTCTGCTGAAACATGAAAACCAGTGCTGAAGACCTCTGTTCACCACTGAGTTTATTATTGATGAAAATCACTTATTTCCTGCTCTGCACTGTGACTTTTACTCTTCAGTTTTTATTTTCTGATCCACTCTTATATTTCTCATTGCTTTATATTGTCTTTACATTTTGTAGATTTATCTTTCACACAGTGGAGGTGTGTCCTGGATCTCTGTCTGTCTGTCTGTCTGTCTGTCTGTCTGTCAGCCTCCAGTCTCTCTCAGTGTGTCAACCTATCAGAAGCCTCCAAAGCCATGACATCATGGTCTGGGCTGTAATCGTATTTACTTTGAATTTAGTAATAATTTCTCCTCTCTCTCATCATTCTACATTTATCAGATAGAACGTTTTGTTGACACTAACTGAAGTTCAGTCTGATTTAATGTCAGTGGGAAAAAAACTTCTCTTTTTACACAGAGTACATGAACCTCTGGTTTTAAACTGTACAGACAGCATATTGTATATTTTAATTCACTGTGATGATATCTACTCTCATATCACATCATTAGTACTGTATCTGATCAATATTAAATCACACAGCTTTAAAGTCTTTATTATTGATAATCTGATTAAACCCCTTCATTCACCTCCCTCCATCAGTTTATTAAACATGTCCCTGATGACGTCTCCTCTGAGTGTCAGAAACCTGCAGAAATTAAACTGTTAACAGATGATCAGTTAGCATAGCATCAGCTAGCATACCTCTCCCCAAATTATGATCAAATCAGTGAATAAAGTATTGTTAGTGTTGTTACTGGCAAACATACATTTTGGGAAATAATAATCAGTGAATGCAGAGGTAGACTGGAGGAACATCACTCCTCTGGTTTCATGTGTTTATTTACAGTTTCTGTTCCAGATGTTTTAACAGATGAAAGTTCTGTATTTTCCTTTTTCCCTTTGGATGAATCTTGTGACTTTGTGAAGGAGGCGTGTTCAAGAGAAACGTGAGGAGAAGACTGAGTCAGTCTTTGGAGAAGCTCTCCTGACAGCTGAGCTCAGGTCTACAGGTGAAGCTGGACCGGAGGAGAGGCTGATCCTCTTTCAGCTGATGGAGGTTTTCCTCAGGTCTGGATGTGGTTTGATGGTGTCTGATGAATTAATTCCCTTTGGACGTTTCCTCAGCCACATCCATCAGGTCATTGAACAAATCTGGGACAGAAAAGAGACAAAGAAACATTTAACAAAGCTGCAGGAGAGAAAGGTTTTTCCTAGAGGACAGTCTCTGTACCTCAGAGCCCATACACACCTCCATCAGATACTCCAACACTGTGTCCTCCACCTGCAGCTTCTCCCTCGTTTCCTTCAGTGCCTGCCCCCTGCTGTTCAGCAAAGAGACCTGCGAATCCTGATTTCTTCTCCTCCTTGTCGTCGTCGTCTTTGTCAAACAGATCAGAGAAGAATCCTCCTTTTTTCTCCTCTTTCTTCTTGTCGTGTCCAAATGAGAACAGTCCTCCTTTCTCCTTCTCCTTCTCCTTCTTCTTCTTCTCTTTGTCCTTGTCGCCTCCAAATATGGAGAGGAATCCTCCTCCTTTCTTATCGTCTTTGTCTTTATCTTTGTCTTTGTCACCAAATCCCAGAGCACCTTTCACTGCATCCTCCACCATGTCTCCTGCACAACAAACACCACCAGTCAGTTCACACTGCTTCACATGAAAACCATGTCTGTTTGTTTTGACCAGTAACACTGGTATTATTCTCTTATTGTTTGGGTGGGAATGATTGACAGGGACCATACTCTTGGAAGACTCAGGTTTAAAAACACCTGAGCTGCCTGGAACAGGGCGGAGTTTACCTCACAGGACAAAGATGAGAAAATATTTGACAGTAAATGAGTCAGAGTTTGACTAAAGCTCCAATCACCTGTTTGTTTACAAATCAGTTTATGTCACTTTGAAAGTAAATGACAGGATTATTTCTGTCTGTCTGCAGCAACAAGGAGACGAAGGGAAGAAAAAGTTTGACAAGTTGAACCTTTAAACACGAGTTCACTAAATACAACAGTAGCACTTTCTGCTACTTTATCTTCTACACCACATTTATCTGACAGCTGGAGCTACTTCACAGGCTGAGATTATACATTAAAAATACAAAAGTACAACCGAGTTAAACCAGCGCTTTAACTACAGGAAGTACTTTTATTATGACCCTTTAATACAGGAAGTACTTTTACTGTCATACTTTAACTACAGGAAGTACTTTTACTGTGGTAGTTTAACTACATAACGCTGATAATACTTGTGTACATTTACTGAAGTATGCTGTAAATGTAGGACTTGTTGGTAACAGTATTTGAACATCGTTGTTTTGGTGTTTTTTACTCACAAAAGTGATTAGATTAAAACGATATGACGTCACAGCCGCTGAGAACTGTGGGAGTTTTTTCTCGTGGGAAGAAGCTAGCGTCTCGGCCTCAGATGTGCTAACTGTTAGCTGCTCTCCTGCTCACCTCGGGTGGACTTATCTGTGTTCATTTGCGTTGATGAAAAGGTAGGAGCTGAATAATTATTCCCGCTCCACAGTTTGGTGAAATGTGACTTTTAAAACACTTGTATTAAAGCGGCGGACAGTTAGGCCGGAGAACCGGGACATTTCCGGGTTGTTTTGACCCGCAGCATGACCATACTCACTTTCTGAGGTCTGCGGGTGTTTGTGATAAAAGAAGTGAAATAATTAACTATAAATAACCGATGTTATACAACGAAAAGATCATCAACTTCCTCATTCGGTCACTGCGTCACTGCTTGCGTGTCGGTGGGTGGAGTGAACTCTCTTGTCTTTACTGTAAACTCTTTGGTCAAAACGGCGGTTCTTTGATTCTGTCAACAAACCGGAAGCTAAATCCACCGAAGAGTGATACAGGTAAATACAGGTAAATACAGGTAAATACAGGTGAATACAGGTAAATACAGGTAAATACAGGTGAATACAGGTGAATACAGGTGAATACAGGTGAATACAGGTAACCAGTGGACTTTCCCCACTTCTATGTTAATTAGCTCCTGACCACTATGATGCTAGTTGAGCGAAGTAACTAGCTAGTTGCCTAGCTAACAAGTTAATGTTAGCCTGCTAGCCAACATGATCTCCATCCAGTGTCAGACTGATAACCCAGGCAGAGTTACTGTCTGAATGTAGTTCTCCTGCATTGATATGATATTGTTTAAAACATATTTTGTTTTTGTTTTTGTTCAATAAGTCAGATGATGATTGATGACCATGATTTATAACCAGTCTGCTAGCATCACTTCAACAAACAGAATTATTGTCTCAGTCTGAATGGATCCAGCAGAGGGCGCCATTAACCACCGTAACAGGGCTGTTGGTTCTGTGTCTGAATATTAGACTGATGTTTTATTTGGTGTTTAACTCTTTGATATTAAGTTAATTGTTCTGTTATTAATGTATAATTCATCTCGAGTGAATCACAGCATGTGAAGCTCATTGTGTGAATATTCTGTAATTCTGTGAACTAACTTCTGTTTGCAGAGATAAACACAGACTAATGCAGCCTGGATGACACAGTCACGTCTCTGAAACAGGTGAGAAACAGCTGTTGAACGTTAGGAACGCAACAAAAAGACGAGCTTCATCTTCATAGAAAACTGTTGTTGAAACATCAGGACACCATTCAGTTTGTGTCCCCCCCCCCCCCGCCTCAGTGAGGTCAGAGGTCATTCACCTTCTCCTCCTCTCTCTCTCTTTTCTGCGTCACAGTGATTCCATGTTCAACATCTATCAGCAGGACAGTAATATGAGCTTTAATATTAAATAATATTTAATTTTCTCTCCTAAAAACAGAGCGAGTACCAGGAGCTACAGTGTTTTAGAGCGTTGCATTGTGGGTTGTTTGTAGCCTTGTTCTGTTGCTCGGCTAACGCGTGTTTTCCAGTCTGTGCAGTGAGGCGTTCAGAGTGAATCAGCCTTTAAAGTGTTGGTTTAGTTCAGCTGAAGCTGCTGCGACACGTTCTGCTGCCACAGACTGAAAACGACGAGAGGAAAACCTGTCAAAGAGCTGAGAGCTCCAGAGACTGATGAATAAAGAGAGGGAGGGAGAGAGAGGGATGTTAACAGACGTCTGACGGAACAGAAGCAGCTGTAATCACTCACAGAGTAATAGATTACTGCAGGACACAGCTCTCAGCATCGTTTCACCTCTGGTTATTAACATGAAGAAACTCAGCTCTGTGCCACAGAAACTCCACCTCCACCTGGTGTTCAGGTGGAGTAACTGCAGAGCGACACAGACTCACTTCACCTGTCTCCTGCTGGAAAACCACTCAGCAGGAGAAGGATCCAAACTCCTGAGCTGTAAATGAACACCTGGTTACAGACACACAGGAGGTTCAGGTGTGTAGAGCTGTGGCTTCACTGAGCTGATAAAGAAGAACTGAAACTCTGGAGCCCACACAGAGGAGGACAAAGGCCGACGTTCAAAAACCAAAACCACATCAGACTGAATAATAAACACAGAGAGAGAGAGAGACACAGAGAGAGAGAGAGAGAGAGAGAGACTCTCACTCTACGTCCTCATTAATGTATCAACAGCTGTTTTCACTCCGTTCTGTCAGAGAACTTAGTTTAACTCAGAAACTCAACACTCAGAGATACGAGCTCTAATCCTGACACTGTGTGTGTGAGTGAGTGTGTGTGTGAGTCATGCAAATCAGAACCATGAAAAGACGAATCGGTTCCTCTTGAACTCGTTTTTCTTTTTCCTACTCACCCACTTTCTCCCCGACGAATTCTGCGATTTTATTCATCTCTGCTGATCTGTCGTTCTGTCGTTGTCTGTTGTTGTGTCTGCAGAGGGAGAGTGTGTTTTCAGGCAGGTGGAGGTGAGGCTGAGTCTCTCTCAGGTGTGTCCTCAGACAGGACCGACCTGTTCCTCCTGACGCTCTGTTTTCAGCAGCAGTAAACCTTCATTCAGAGAAATGAGCTGTTGAGTTCACAGCAGCCTGTTGTGTGTTTGTTGTGTTTATCTGTTAATGTGTGTTTTCTGTTGTTGTGACGTCAGGTGCAGCTGGAGCCCTGAGTTCTGACTGACAGGCGTCTGTGGAGCCGATGCAGCAGGTTCGTCAAGTTACACTGAGACAAAGAGAATAATGTGTGTCTCTCCTCCTCTGTATGACTCACACACACACAGAAACCCGCCTGGGGAAATCCAGGTCAGTCAGTGGTCCAGGTCTGTGAGGACGACCTGCAGACGAGACTCGGGGCTCAAAATACTCAACCTCTCCTCTGCAGAGATTTCCTTGTTTTTATTAAGAAATAATCCTGAAAAGATCCAGGAGTTAAAGGTTCATAGTTTGGGTTTTATTATTTATTCAACATGCAGCAGATTATTTGGCTTCATGATACATTAACATGGTTTTAGAAAACATGGGAACCAGTTTAATAAGGATTTAATAAGAAATAAGCTTTTTGTTACTTGTGTATTTTGTTGTTGCTTTGTTTTGGTTTTTATTTTCCTGATTTCAACAAAGAGAAAAACTAAAACACAAAAACGAGCACATCAGATGGAAACAGACTTCACATCGTGTGTATCATTATCTCTGATGTCCTTTCAGAATAAAACTCCCAACAATCCACTCAGAAACCAGAGGAAACTGAGGCTGCAGAACTTCATTCAGAACTTGAACGTTTTTAGTTTCCTTCAGTGTCAGAGACCCAGTGAGAGCTGACTGAACGTCAGTGGAGACTGACAGGAGCTCAGGGTGAGTCCTGTTTAATAAGGCTCAGTGGAGTCGTATTTAACTGATCTCCCTTCAGACAGTGAAGTAAACAGCAGAGACAGACTGCAGCTCAGGTCCCAGCATCAGGTCTTATTAAACTAAGCTTTAGGATCAGCTCTCTGCTTTCATTGGCTTTAAAAGTCCATGTTTTTATTTTCCTCACCTGGGGACAGAGCAAGTAAAACATCCTGATGATGATCAAACCTTCCAGCTCATATTATAAAGGAAGAATCCAGAGAACATGTGACAGCAACACTTCACTGAATTTATCCACTTTTACCACAACTGTCAACAAACGAATCAGAGGTTAAACTCCTGACCGTTAACCAGACTACACTTTATCTCCTTCACTACAGTACATCTCTGTAGGAAAGACCTAATGTTTTTTTATTCACTAACATTAAAACTTCTGTTTCCAACTTTTGAATTCAACAGTAGCGTCTGAAATCACCTCCTTTTTTACACAGATGATGATGATGATGATGGTGATGGTGATGTGGATGATGGTGATGATGATGGGTGATGATGATGATGGTGGTGATGATGATGATGATGATGGTGATGATGGTGATGATGATGATGGTGGTGATGGTGATGATGATGATGATGGTGATGATGATGATGATGATGGTGATGATGAGTGATGATGATGATGGTGGTGATGATGATGATGGTGGTGATGATGATGATGGTGATGATGATGATGGTGGTGATGATGATGATGGTGATGATGGTGATGATGATGATGGTGGTGATGATGATGATGGGTGATGATGATGATGGTGATGATGGATGATGATGATGATGATGATGGTGATGGTGATGATGATGGTGATGATGATGATGATGGTGATGATGATGATGATGGTGATGGTGATGATGGTGATGATGATGATGGTGGTGATGGTGATGATGGTGATGATGATGATGATGGTGGTGATGTGATGATGGTGGTGATGGTGATGATGGTGATGATGATGATGGTGATGATGGTGATGATGATGATGATGATGGTGATGGTGATGATGATGATGGTGATGATGGTGATGATGATGATGATGGTGATGATGATGATGATGGTGATGATGATGGTGGTGATGATGATGATGATGGTGATGATGGTGGTGATGATGATGATGGTGATGATGATGATGATGGTGATGATGGTGATGGTGATGGTGATGATGGTGATGATGATGATGGTGATGATGATGATGATGATTGAAGTTTGTGCAACAAACAGTGAAAAAATCCAACAGCAGTTTGATCAAACAGTTTAATGAGTAAATGATGCTGATCTGAACAGACCTCAGAGAAACTCAGGAGACAGTTTGAACCTTTTCATTCATGACAGTGAAGATAATGTGTTTAATTTAAAACCAACAGAGATAACACATCTGATTAAACAGTAAGTCGTGACTGAGCATGATTCTTAATGGTTACATTATTTTCTTATTTCATTTTCAAAAAGCTGAAGGTTTTCCAGAGGAGCAGGTTTTCCTCAGGACGTGGTCTGCAGGGTTTCTATCCAAACAGTCCTCCAAGGGCTTTCTTCACTCCTGAGACAGAGAGAGAATATTAAAGACACCACAACAAACAGCTGCTGAAGTTTCCAGCTGTGGACTCACCTCCTCCGTCTCCTCCCTCCTTGTTGCCACCAATGAGTGAGAGGGCGTCGTCCACGCCGAATCCTCCTTTGTCGTCTTTCTTTCCACCAACGAGTGAGAGGGCGTCGTCCACGCCGAATCCTCCTTTGTCGTCTTTCTTTCCACCAACGAGTGAGAGGGCGTCGTCCACGCCGAATCCTCCTTTGTCGTCTTTCTTTCCACCAACGAGTGAGAGGGCGTCCTCCACTCCAAATCCTCCTCCTCCTCCTCCTCCTCCTTTCTTCTCCTCCCCCTCTTTCTTGCCTCCACCCAGGGCTTTACCCACGGCGTCCTCCACCAGCCCACCTGCAGATACAAACAGCTCTTTAGTTCCTCTGCACCTGGTGAGGTCACACGGTGATGTGTCCAGGTGAGGGCAGCTCTGTGATCAGCTCTCAGTTTAACAGGAGGACTCAAAAACAACCTCCAGACGATAATGAACGCACAGATCACATGACCACTGGAACCAGGAAGTAGACTGTAGAAAATAGTGCAAATGAAATTCGGTACGGTTACATTTAGTTAGGTGGTCGAGGCTGCCGCTGTTTGTCACATGATCAGAGTGAGACCAATCAGGGAAGGACACGTGACTGATCAGGAAGTGACTGAGGCATCTGCTAAGGTTGAGTTGGAATATTTTGAATTGATTAAAGTTCTAGTCAGAAATAATAGAAATAAATTAGTTTGCAGCGTCTGCCTCTGACAAAACGTTTTGATACAGTTTGTATAAATTAGCCCACATTTCTCATTTCTAATTCAATATTTCCAAATTTCCTCAACCTAACTTCCCATGGAAATTTTCCGTCCCTCGTGTCTGTGTCGTCATTTCCAAGTCTCTGGATGGTTTTTGAGTCACAGTCTGAAAATGTGGCCCCTTTAATGTCTGTAGGTTTTTACTCTTTCAGTTAGTTTTAAATAAATTCTCTTTTAAAGTGGTTTAAATGCTTGTTCATTCATTTTGTAAAGAAGTGACCAAATTCACACTCGTCTCCAACTTGTCAATCATCTGTTGCCATGGGAAACGAGTTTGCCTGCAGCAACACGTCTTCATTTGATTAAGTAAACTCAGAATAATTTCTCCTGAAGCTCCTGAACTCAGCAGAAAGAAGAACTAATCATCTGTGCTTTGTTTGCAAAGAACTGATTCCATCTGTCTGCAGTGTTCACCTGTCGACCTCTTTAAGGTGCAGAGCAGGTGTCTGAACCTCCTGAAAGCTGCTGTTTATTTTTAATCACTTTAAATCAGGATTATAGGACGATAATATTCCTTATTAGATATTAGTTAATGTGTTTTCCAGCCTAGAGCGCCACCAGCTGGACGGAGGTCAAACAGGAGACGCTCGCTGTTGTATCGATAACCTGCCGGCTGCCGCTGCTCACACCTGGCTGTCTGTGCTCCAGGTGAACACTCATCATAACACTGTGTCTGTGCAGGTGAGACCTGAGCTCCAGTCCTCCTCTACTACTTCTACTCCTCTACACAGCTGCTCAGTTTAACCTGACTGAAACAAACAAGTTTGAACCAGAAACTCTGATGCTTTTAACGTCAGCTGACAGAGATCACTGCAGAGGAAGAGTTTAAAAAAGGAGGATGCAGGATTATAAGTGAAGTTCGATTCTGTCTGAAGCTGTTAGAGGACAGAGCTGAGACAGTAATGTGAATCATACAGAGGAAAGGTGATAAATCCAGGACGATGCAGTAAAGCCTGACGTCTTTGGACATTTTAAAAATCAAACGTCTGCAGGTTTACAGTGAAACTTCATCTGGTCTGAACCACAGGAAACAAACCTGCTCTGAAAGTGAAAAACTCTCTCAGGATATTTTCATACTCACCCACTTTCTGTCCAGCTATTTTTGCAATTCCATCGTTACCCAGCGTGTTCTTCAGGAAGTCTCCCATGGCCACTGGAGTGTGTGTGTTGTGTTTAGAGAGTGTGTGTGGATGGATGGAGGAGGCTTGGTCTTATAGAGGCAGGTGTCAGCGGTGACGCCTCTCCGGTCCTCGCCCTGCAGAGGAATCAGGTGAGGTGTCACGGCCGACCGGTTGCACAGGTCTGACACGTGAGGGTGAGGAAGGCTTAATTGTGTTTTACATGGAAACATGAGTCAGTCCAGAGGAGAGGGAGCTCTGAGGCCCTGAGCACTGACTGCAGGCTCAGACAAACAGGTAAACACTGTTATTTCCTCTCCTCCCTCTAGAAGAATTCTAAAAAGGCTGAATGACTCATCACAGAGAGAGTGAGGAGGACTGACCCCCCCCCCCCCTCCCTCAGGTGATTCTCATCCAGCCAGGTGAACCTCAGCCCAGGTGAGTCTGTCCCATTCCTCTGAGCCTGTTTTCTCAGTAACACCCTGAGGGGATGATTTCAGAGAGTCTGACTGCACTGACACTGGGCTCTGATTCACAAACTTTAACACGGTGAGACACAGGAACATTTAACCATCAGTTACTGACAGGAAACAACAGACACTGAAACGCTGAAATGAATAAACATGGAGGAGAGGACAAGGAGAAGGTTGAGCCGTGATGGTGCGTCACTTTAAACGCTGCTGCTGCTGCAAGGAATCATGGGACGTCATTCTGTCCTTTCCTAAAGGAAGCTCCAGTGTCTCCTCTGCTGAAGGAGATAAGAGAGGAAGCAGTGAAGGAGACGTCCATGCTGATGATGAGCAGTGCAGTGATGTTTGTGAATGTGACTGAAGTTTATTCAGTAGGTTAAACTTCAGTCTCTGGGCAGTAAGAGAAAGACACAGCAGAAACAGCATCACAGCTGATTTAATATTCATGTTGCCTTTAACCTGTCCAGGTGTTTACGTGTCACTGCCCTCAGAGATAAACTATCGTTTCATCTGTGCAGTCAGATCAGCCGTCCATCACAGTTTTCTGTTCAGCCTGTTGTTGTTGGTGTGGAGGAGATTTGGCTGCTGAGTACAGGTGTTGCCTGAGGGGCAGGTGTACTCTCACCTGTGTGTGACTCCACCCAGCAGCACCTGAACATGTCTTTGTGTGTTCGTGCCAGCAGCTCCGCCTGACCCGACCTGACATACAAAACAAGACCAGTCTGCTGTCTGTGGGAGGAGGACGCAGGTTTCCATGGTTACCTCCTCCTCCATGACAGAGTCCTATCACATGATCTGAAGTCTCTGAGTCTTACACCTGATCAGACCTGGTCCAGGTCTCCTTCACTGCTTCCTACCTTATCTCCTTCAGCAGAGGAGACACAGGAGTGATGTCCCATGATTCCTTGCAGCAGCAGCGTTTAAAGTGACGCGCCGTTGTAGTTTCACCCACGAACAAGTCGACACATTAGTGTTGAGTATTTGGTAGTATTTTCCTCTCATGTTATTTATTCCAACATTCAGTTTCTGTCTGTTTTCATCTTGAACAGTGTCTCTGCTGTTTCCTGTCAGTGACTGATGGTTAAATGTTCCTGTGTTTCCACGTTAGAGATAAAGTTAGTTTTTGAATCAGAGCCCAGTGTCAGTGCAGAGAGATGGACGACCTGACAACATAACAACAGTAACAACATCCATTGATGACTGTGTGATTTCTTTGGTGTCTCTCTCTCTTTTCTACGTAACAAAGCAGGGATTCAGTCTTTTCAGATGCTGAAACTCTAATTCACACTTTTGTCTCCTTGAGACTCGACCTCTGTAACGTTTAGATTTCCAGCTGCCTCGTGCTGCTGCTGAAAGTCTCTGAATGGTTCAGAAAGCTGCAGGAAGACGTCCCGAAGGTTTGACCACATTACTTTGATTCCAGCCTCCCTTCACTGGCTCCCTGACCACGTCAGATCAGACTTTAAGGTGCTTCTGTTCTCAGAGGTGAACACAGGTCAGGATCAAACCTCCTTCCTCTGGAACATCAGACAGTAACTGTAAGACTGAGCTGACTTTTAACTTTCAACAACCTGAAACAGAAAAACCACAGAAGTTACTAACTTCAAACTTTCTGCAGAATCAGTCAGAGAGATGAACTGAACGTTCATGAACTCATCTCCTTCTGCCTCAGAACTCTGATCAATCAGACTGATCAATCATCGTGGATCAGCTGAGAGGTCGGGGGCTCTGAGAGCGACTGTTCATATTTCTTGTTTGAAAGTCGAGGTCACGTTGTTTGTAGTCGTGCCTCAGTCGGGAAACACCCTCTTCTCTCTCTGAGCTCCACAACAAACAAAGCAGGTAAATATTTCAGCTGCTCAGAGAAACAGGTTTGTCGTTAGTTTCAGTTACGTCAGGTAAAACGTGAAAATGCTCTGTAGAGAAACACTGGAGACCTGCAGGTTCAGAGGAATGTCCTGACTGTTTATCGCTCTGCAGAGATTTGAGGTGATTTTTAGCTGAAGCAGGAACATTTTTATAACAAGAAGTAAATTAATAAGCAGCTTAAGTATCATCAAAAATCTGTCTGAACTGGGTGAGGCCGCTTTAATTACAGGCGTTTAAACCTGTTCAGTGGATTTATTCACGGCTGTTGGACAGAGTGTGGTGGCAGAAACACTCACATCCTCTTACATGAATATTTTCCTGAATGAGCCAAAGTGAAGTTTGAACAAAGGGAAATAGAAGGAAAATAGAAACAAGATAGAAACAGATCAGATGAGCTCCACTGTTCTGATGTCAGTTCGTCACCAGCTGTTTCTGAACAGGAAAACATTTAGTCTGTGAGTGAAGAGCAGTGGAGCGTGATGATGTGGTGATGGTGTGAAAAATCAGACCGACCCAGTTTCTGCAGCCGAGGTCCCGACACAAACCCTCCATCACAGGAAACTGACGGTGTTCTCAGTGTTTCCTCTTCCTGTTCAGAACTGGCCAATCACAAAGAAGCTGTGACATCACATCCAGATGTTTCCAGTAGCTCCTGAGGATTTTCTGATACCTGAAAATGTTCCTGTGGTTTGAACGGTCAGTGTAGGAGCTGGTGTTATACTGTCCTCTATTGGCCGGAGTTTGTTACTGCATCTTTACATATTTAAGACAGGAAATGACACAGCATGTTTTAAAA
>NC_066848.1:223111-327205 GCF_001640805.2 Lates calcarifer | reverse complement strand
AATGCAAATAGATGCTCATAAACAAGGCTGCACGAGCGAAAAAGACACGGCGAGGGGTGTGGAGGACAGTTATTCAGGGAATGGGTCCAACAAAGAAAAGATTAAACTACATGTTGATCTGCTTTAATGTACGATGAAAACATTAGCATATGTGGCTAACTAGCTTACGACCCGCAGCAGTAAGTTGTAGGAAAGTTTTTACGTTGTTGTCTGAGACAGCGTTACGTTTGCCAAACACAGTCCTTCCCAAGTTCCCTGGATTTATATGAACATCTGTTCCCAAGTTCCACACAGCTGATGATGGGAACCCTAAAAAGACGTTTTCCAGCTCTGTGTTAATATGACATGGACTGTTGTGGGAACTCTTCAGCGTAGTTTTCTGTTCCCTTGCACTGCTCTTGAAATGATAGGCCCATACTTGAGGGAACATCAAATGGATTAGGGTTGTTGTTTGGGAACTTAGGATCTTGAGACTTAGGACCCTGGGAACAAACAACCCTTTGAACAAAGGACCGTGGGAACAGGAACATAGGACCTTAGGAAGGTGCAGGTTCTCAGTCATCCAGGTCATGGTTTTCTTGAGTGCTGGAGTTGAAGGCAACTGGACGTCTTTTAGGTTTCTTGAAGATTTTCTCCTCTCATCAACCGGCCTCTAGAACTGAGGAAGCCTTTCAGATGAGCACTGAAACGTCTTCAAGAAAACTAAAAGACGTCCAGTTGCCTTCAACTCCAGCACCAGCTAGCAACATAAATATACTCCCCTGTAGCTCAGGCTTAGCAAATGGCCAGATACAATAACAGCTAAGTAATGATATCCTGTCTGTCACTGCTTTAATTTGTCTGTGGATAATTTGATATTAGCAGGTTTTGTGGAGGTGAATTTCACCACATCTTTGCAGAAGAGGAGTTGATTGAGTTGATGTTCCTGCTCAGTATCCTGACCCTGTTGAAGGCCCTGAGCCATAGAGGTATCATTAGATGTGCTGTAAGGAAACAAGGTGAAGAGAGAGATGTAGAAAGAAGATAATTATACCATGCCAGTCTGTACCTTCTCCAGGCCATTTCCTCCCCTGTGGCAGTGGATGAAGGAGTGTCATGCATGAGTTTGCCTTTGAGGACCACAGGAGCCAAATAAAAGGCTGCCGGGGTGGGGGGGAAAGAGGACACCACCAAGGGAGTCTGGAGCAGGAGGAGGCATCCAGACAACAGCTCTGCAAATCCAGCAGGCCCTCGCTGCCAAACAGCTGAACCTCGAAAACCTCACGCAGGGCGAGCTGCCACACGCCACCATTATCTCAATCACTCCACAATAAAGCTGACATTTTCATGGAAGTGCGACAGAAACAGCAAAAACTATTTATTCGTAGAATTACATTTAAAGCTACAGCCTGAAAACTGCTGGATTTTGCAGCGTTTGAGGCCGTGTGACTGAGAGCTGCTTTGTGTAGCAGGCTGAATAGGACGTCTCTGCCTGGCCCAGGACAACCTGTCCAGTTCAAACCTGGCTTTATATCCGCGTCTGAGAAAGATGAGAATCCCAAGGCGCAGGGTAATATGACGGCCTAGATGAATTAAATGTCATTAGAGAACACAGAGTTCTCCTGCAGGCACATGGGCAGTGAGAGGCGGCGTCTGCTGCTGAGTCATAATGGACCAATGGTTCCCACTGCAGCCTGAGACGGAGCTGGAACCAGGATGATTCAGGCTGAAACTACGCTGAGATGAAGAGTCATGTGTAAAGTCAGAGTCAGACTGATATCAGTGTGAATAAACTAGAAAGGAAAGACAACTACACCACGGTCACATGACGTCAACGTCTCCACCACTAAGCTTCCAACTGCGTCATTTCATTTAGCTCTGAGCTCTTCTACAAAAGCCTTTCTTCTTAGAAAGTTAGTGGAGAGTTTGAAAGAGGTGACAACAGGTCTGAGTTTAGCAGAATGTGTAAGATGCAGCAGAACTAAAACGTAACGTCCCTGTATGAGGGCGCAGTTTAAAAAAGCATTTAAACCTGAATTAATGTTTTTTTAGGTCATGTGACGGCGACGCAGCATCTGACGTATCATCATCTTCCAGTTGTGTTTCTGGCCTCCTGACACATGTAAGTAATAACACACTTCCTGCTGAGTTACGATGGACAGAGTCATTCACCAGTTCCAGATTTAAATTAGGGAACTGGTCCCAAACATGGAGCTAATTAAAGGAGCAGTCACCACATTTTCCAGCTGTGACTTCCTGTGTCTTCGGGTTGACGTGACGTTAACATGAACACGAGCTCAGTGCTGATTTTAACCTCCTGTTTCTGTCTCTGTTGTTCTGTCTGTTGTTTGTTGGTGTTGTGAATGACTGTGCGGTTGTTTCTCTCTGTTTCTTTTCTTGCCTGTTGCTGTTTCCGTCTCGTGTGGTGACGGATTCTGGTCTCGCTGCTCCTGTGTCTGTGGTTTTGGTTCGACTGGAGGTGTTTTCTGAGAATAAGAAGACTGATGAACTGCGTCGCTCACCCTGCAGCCCTGTGTTTCTCTGACTGTCCTCACACAGCTGGGCCTGCAGGCTGCTGGATGGATGGGATGGGAGGAGGGGGGAGGAGGAGGGTGATGTGGGGGGAGTTGAGTTACATTCCTTCCATCGGGGCTGTGTGTCTGCCAACCAGGTCACTCCCAGTTCAGTCCCGGGAAACTGAGAGGGAAGAATTTCCTCTATGTGTCCATACTGGACATGACCACAGACATACAGAGGCCTGTGTGTGTCTGTGTGTGTCTTTGTGTGTCTGTGTAGTATGACTTGCATGTTATTTTCTTATGCTGTTTTGGGGGGGGGCTAGGTGGTGTGTTGGTGTGTAGCTGCTTCAGATTGTGTAGACGTGTGTTTGTTGTACGAGTGTGAGACAGAAAGTGAAACTGAGATAAACATTTTCACTGACATCTATATTGATCCCGGTCTGATCCAGAATCTGTGGGATGATCCGGAACAAGCCAGATCCATGGACCCCCCCACACCTACCCTGCAACCCACAGGAGCCCCACCCCCCCAGAGGTCCTGGTCCATGCCACCGCAGGTCAGAGCTGATTTGGACCTGATGTTGAACCTGCAGTACCTTCTGTGGCCACTTGGCGGCAGCAGAAACAAGCTGTGAACCCTTTGAGTTGTCCTACTTGTTAAACCCAGCACACACTAAAAGATTTTTTAATCTTAAAAGATTGAGAAAATGTGAGAGGCCACACACACAACGACAAATAACGACAGTCTGAACTCTCAGCGTTCAAATGCGACTTTAGAAAAAACAAACATGGCGGATGATGAGCAGGAAGAAGTGATGATGGTGGTTCGCAGACATCTTTAAAAAAAATTCACATAGAAAAAAACAAAAACTATGGAAAGACTCAGAAATACTGACCATGTTTAACATTTATCAGGACGACTCTGATCGTCTTCAGAGCAGATCAGGGAGGGTAAGATCAGTCTGAACACACCTCACACCACAGGAGAATCTGACAAGATCATCTTTACAACCATCAGATGATCAGACCTGAGGACTCTGATCTTGTCTGCTGATCCAGCAGTCATGTCTCTGGTCACGTGGTGAATCTACATCAGTGTTCCTTCTTCTTTCAGCTCTGTTTTTGGTCTCCACCGACCTGAGGAAAATATCTGGCTCTGTAGCGGCTGCGTGCTGCGCTGTGATCACCAGTCAGTCGCTGTCTTTGTCTGCCTGCTGTTTGCTGCTGGGCAGTTAGTGTGTAAAACAGCTGCATGTAGAAAAAAACAAAAAGACCAAAACAACTAGTTAAGAGCAACATCCTTCACAGGCACATAATTTAATCCATTACTGCAGCTTCAAAGTGTCATAACCTGGGGAATTCTGAAGCAGCAGCAGCGATCGTGCCATGAAGTCTCGGCACTAAACAGAAACTTATTTTCTGCTCAGCAACAAATCAAACTTTTACTTCAGCTCCAACACTCTGATGGCAAATGTTCAGATTCTGCTTTTTATTTTTCCTGTGGATCGACGTCTGTAGAGGACATATGGTAACATCCTCTGTGAGACAGGAGGTCTGGGGCTGTTTGAGAAGTATGGTTTTGATTTTGAGATTCTATACATTGACCCGTCCAGCAGTTGTTTGGTTGTGGCTGAGTCGTCCTGGATGGGAAACATGATCTGAATATGGGCTCCGTCGAGGATTTGGCAAACAACGCGGGGAGGATGGAAGCTCGTCCAGGACACACAGGACTTGGCTCTTGAAAACGACGTGTCACAGGGAATTAAATTAGATGTTGCTGCGCAGAGAGGCCAGAGTGAGACCAGGACCAGGGACTTTCTGAGGGAATCTGCAGAGAAGTTGGTTCAGTCTCAGGAGTAACTGAGGCAGAGGATCCTGCAGACCTGCCTCTGCAGCAGGTCATTCAATCACTGTCTCTTACACTTTCCTGGCACAAGTCCTGGAGGAAGGGGGACGGGAGGCCGGCGGGGGAGGCTACAATCTACTGTATCAGAGCGTGTGAAGATCTGATTTACTGGTTCCTGGGAGTCACATGTATCTGTCGGGTCAGATGGCTCATGATGTGACAGACAGAGAGAATCCAGCTCCGTCAGACTCTGATCTGATGCATTGAGCTGCACAGATCTACAGGCAGCAGCGTTCAACAGGTGCAGGATCAATGTCGGCTGCAGCTGCAGCTCTGCAGCTCTGCAGCTCTGCAGCTCTGCAGCTGCCTCCTGAGCTGCCCTGTCATGACTCAGTGCTGAGGGGTCTCTTCCTGGTATCCAGCGCGGGGGGTGGGGGGGGGCATTCCTGAGTCCAGGGCTCATCGTCATGGGAATTGCTGATAGCAGGTGGGGGGGGTCCTGGGAGGTTACACAGGAGTTCAGCTGAGTTAATCCAGCCGCTGAGGGGGGGTGGGGGGGTGGTCAGCTGGGTGGTCTCCACTCAGACCCTCAGACCTCTGAGGACTGTTCCCTTTGTATCTGCAGGGTTTTGTCCTGCAGTTTGTCTGCGGTGCCTGAGCGCCACCTGCTGGTCCAGGTTATTATTCCCCTCTGAACTGATCAGAGATACAGTATTTCAGCTCTCAAACATCCAGGTGCAGAAACATGTGATGCAGGTGCAACAAACAGAGAAATGACGTCTTTGATAAAAGTGATGATTAAAGAGTTAAAGAGCATTAATGTGATTATGCAGCAGATTCGTCTGTTACTGTTTATTCCTCATTAAAGGAGGAGTTTCTGTTATTACACTGAAAGTATGAAAGTAGAAACTGTGCAGGATTAAAAAGTCAAAGTAAAGTGAATTGAAGTACTCAGGATGAGTAAAGATACTTCTTAAACCTCAGGTGAATTAAAAAATCAGACAAGAAGCCGACGGTCACTACGTGAAAGTTTCTATGTAAAATGAAAGTAGAGTTAAATAAAATCCATTAGAGTCACAAAGATTTTATTTATGTTTTTATCTGTGTAAAACATACTGAAAAACCAAATACCCAGAAACCCAGAGAAATAAAGAACATGTCAAACTGAAGAAAACTCATGAGACCAGACTTTTATTAGAGATTATTAATCTCTGTGATTAGAGATTAATTTCATATTTAACCACTGAACAAACTCTGGTTTTATCTGACGATCTTTGTACAAAATTGATGTTACCTCAGCAAAACTACACAGTTAAAGAAATCCTAACTTTCCGATCCGACAGAACAGCAGCTCCTCGTAAGATTTCCACGTGTAAAATATAAACTATTAACTGCGACCACGTCGCTGCTGCGTTCACGTTCTCTCTGTTCGGTGTCCTGATTTTCTCGCATCTCGTTTGTGTTTTTTTCTCTTTGTCTTCGTCCTCGTCACCTGTCGTCATCTGTCTCTGTCTGCGTGAACAACAACATGGCGGCGACTACCCAGAATGCAATTCCCGTTCTCTGTTGCCATCCACCAGCAGAACAACAGTCCAGTCATTTGTAGAGGGACTGAGGATTCACCAGGAATCTTCCAGATATTCAATCAGTTTCAGTGAGTTCAGAACTTTTCTTGTTTAGTTTTAACTGTCGTTTTATTGAGTTCACAACAACATCTGGTCTAAATTTCATGAGAAGTGGTGATTGGTGATTGCTGCTGTGTTGAATACTTCTGTCCCTGCTGGTCCCTCCTGGTCCCTGCTGGTCCCTGATTCACCCCCCCGTTGTTAAAGGTGAAGCTGATGGGTGGGACGTGTGACTGTGAGGTCTGTTGTGTCAGTGTGAGGATCAGAGCTGCAGTCATGGCTCAGGTGAAGGCAGCAGGAGACGCCGTGAGGAGCCTCCAGGACTGTGCAGAGGTTTACTCCGACATGACCACCGTCAGCTCCAGTGCAGGTGAGTCCACAGAGGATTAATGCAGCGATGAAGTTAGAGCGACGCAGAGGCTGCTTTTACACACAATATCAACTTTTAACAACTTTAAAGTTCTATATTTGGCTTTAACAGAAGTTTATTGGTCAGAGTTTAACAGTTTGAAACACTGTTTGCAACAGTTTGAATGAAGTTAGAACGTCCTGTGTTAAAGAGATTTCTCTCCTGTGTCTCGTCCAGTCTCCAGGATGTGAACAGACGAGTCCGGCTCAGTCTGATTACTCACTCTGTCAGTGATTGTGTTATAATCTCAGTCAAATCCCTGAGTTTCTGGTATCTCTTTCTCACGAGCTCGTCTTCGGCAGCTAAAGCTCTGCAGCTCTCAGGTTCCCTGACGGCAGCGGGAAACGTTAAGTCGGTGTAATCCCTCTTTTTTGACACAGTCATCGGTGAAATGCACTTTTGTCAGAGTCTTTTCTTCCTCCTGAGAACAGATGTAGGAGAGTCGGGGAGGAAGGACTCGCTGCGTGAGACCTTGGCGGCCGCGGGTCTGAGCCGGCGGAGCAGGGCCTACCCCTCCCCGGCCAGGAGACGCCACCGCACCACCTTCAGCCACAAGCAGCTGGAACAGCTGGAGCTGGCCTTCGCACAAAACCAGTATCCTGACATCTACTGCAGAGAGGAGCTGGCCCGGGTCACCAAACTGAACGAGGCCCGGATACAGGTGAGAGAGAGCAGCTCCCTCTGTGCTCTGCTGCACTCAGACTCCAGTTCCTACCTTATCTCCTTCAGCAGAGGAGACACTGGAGCTTCCTTTACCAGAGGAGAGAATGACCTCCCATGATTCCTTGCAGCAGCAGCAGCGTTTAAAGCGACGCGCTGTCGTAGTTTCACCCACGAACAAATGTAATTGTTTGTGACACGATCTCAAAGTCTCTCTCTCTAAAAAACCAAACAACTAATTCACTTAACGAACGTATGAAAAGGTCAAAGGTCAGAACAGGAAACTGTCTGAATGTAATTCTTCCTCTCGATGCCGGCGTCTTCCTCTCATGTTATTATTATAGAAACAAAGCTGCTTTAATAAAAACACACCTGGTGCGTCACCTGGCTGACGCTCAGAGGCGTCACGTCATTTACCTGTTTGACCACAGCTCAGGTGTTAACAGGTGACTCTCCTCTAACCCCCCCACAGGTGTGGTTCCAGAACAGACGAGCCAAACAGCGGAAGCAGGAGCGAGCGTCTCAGAAGCTCCTCCCTGTGGGCGTGATGCCGGGTCACCGGGGTCTGCTGGGGGGGGGGGTCCACGTGCAGTCGCCCCGACAGTACTACAGCCAGCCCCTGGCCCACATCCCCCGCCTCTCCCCCATGTTACCCTCCGGGGCGTACCCCCGCCACCCGGGCCCGGTGGCCCAGTGCCCCTGTCCCGGCATCCCCCCCCGCAGCCCCCGACCCAGCGGCAGCACGACGACTGGTACGGCCTGAGGGGGAACCTCCCCCCCCCCGTGTTCTCGCTGCAGCCTCTGGACGCCGCCTCTCACTGGAGCTGAGGCGTAAACCCACGAGGTCACCTGCTCTTCACCTGCACCTGGTTCAGGACGAGTCTGTTTCATCTTTAATCTGTCACATCACCTTTGTTCACATCCATTAAAATCTTCTTTAAACTATGAAGGTTATTTTTTCTTTCTTTACCCTGAAAGTAAAAACTGACAAAAACTCAGTGGACAGGTTTAGTTCTGAGGTTTAGTTCTGATCTTTTCTGTCAGACTCACAGACAAGTTTGAAATGTTTCATATTAAATCATTTATTTGAAAAGCTGCAGGAGACTCGAGGTGTCGTTTCCCCGTCTCTCTGGAAATGTGAAATTATCACGACTGAGTGAACTCATTAAAAGAATCTGAAGTATTTTCCAGACTAACTTTATACATCCTGTCCTGTCTCAGGTTGGACACAGACTGTGTAAGGCTGCAGGTCTCAGGTCTCTGAGGCGACACTGACTCCAGGATTATCAGAGTCCAGTCTGTGAGAGGAGCTGAACTGATGTTAACTGTGATTCAGTCAAACACAGACTCTGTAGATGATCAGGTTTAATATCTCACACAGACAGTTTCATCTTCAGCTTTCAGTTCTGAAGAATCAACACTGGACGGTAAAGAGAGGATTCATCCATACAAACAAACAAACACTCAGACGTGTCTGTGTTTTAAAGGCAGCTGATGTGTGAAGCAGAGGAGTCGCTTTAGAACAAACATCGACCAGTGCTGTGCTTTCAGAGTCCAGTTTATCCAGTGAAGAAGAATCAGCTTTACATTCACTTCAGGACGAGGACGTCCAGGAAAACTCATCAGGTCAGAGAGGCTGCTACTCTGTACGCTGATCAGACTGATCAGACTGATTGATCAGTCTGATCAGTCTGATCAGTGTGTGTCCTGAGGAGGAGACTCTGACTGATTCTGCAGAACGTCTGGAGTTAATAAGTTTGTTGAAAATGAAAACTCAGCTCAGTCTGAGAAAATGTTGTTTACATCAGAGGTCAGAGGTCAGAACAGAGAGTGACGTCACCTCTGAGTCCCAGGTAAGAAATCTGAAAAACACTCGCAGGACCTGAAGAACACGAGGAGACGCCGTCATGACGTCGTCCAGACTGAGCTGAAACAGAAAAACCACAGAAACTTTGTGCAGAATCAGAGTCTCCTTCCACATCAGGACTCACACTGATCGATCACACTGATCAATAAGCCCTGGGAACAGCTGAGCGAGGCCACTTCTGACCGACAGGAGGAGGTAGGAGTGTGTGTTAGTGCACACACACACACACTGCAGCGCTCCTGTGTGTTTAAAGGGCTCTGAACACTCCTCACTGCTACAAAAAGAAAATGTTGAGCTGTATTGATCTGAGCGTTGACAGGGATCAGAGAGCTAAACCACAGCGACTGTAAAAAGATGTAGTGACATTTGAACTGCTCCTTCAGACGAGGAGACGAGGAGACGAGGAGATGCAGGAATGTTTGTGAGTGAACAGGTCTTGTGTTTGTTTTTTAAATGACTGGCTTTTCTTTTTCTGTCACAGGCTGAGAGAGGAACTGACCAGTGTGTGGTCGATCGCCTGTGACAGACAGAATGACTGAATGATGATCTCTGACTGTGAAGCAGCGTCTCAGTGTGACGTCTCCTCTGTCTCTCGTTGTGGACGTGAAGAAACGTGGCGACAGTCTTACTCCAGTGATTTGGCAAACTCTGCATAATCTATATACCCGTCATTGTTTTTGTCATCGTCCCTCAGAACATCATCGATGAGAGTAATGAGGTCCTCCTCCTTCATCGGCTGGCTGTTCTCTCCTCTCTCCTGAAGAGGACAAGTAAAACCACACAGTCCATGGACAGGTGTTAGGTGGCAACACGTGGCCATAACATGTTATTGATTAGAAAAGCTTGAGTATTTATATTTTTAAAAATCACCTGATTAATTTTAAATGTGTTAAAAACATCTCTATATATCTCTACCAGACTCCATTGACAAAAACAGGGATTTAACCAGGAGCTGCTGGAATACCACTGCCTCCATCTGTTAGTGTGTCTGTGTTACTGTGAGACTTTCAGTGGTGAAGGGAGTAATCAGATACTTTACTGAAGTAAAAGTACCACACAGTAACACAGACACACTAACAGATGGAGGCAGTGGTATTCCAGCAGCTCCTGGTTAAATCCCTGTTTTTATCAATGGAGTCTGGTGGGGAAAATATGGTCTTTTTTCAGCATTTCAGATCCAGCAGGAATCCACAGGTAAATACCACAGAGATGAACCCTCCCTCCTACCTCTCTGTGTACGTGTGTGATGGCTGTAGCGAGCTCCAGCCCGTCCAGGAGGTTGTTTCCATCGTAATCGTGCATCTTGAAGTAGTGCAGCTGCAGCTCCTGGGGTGTCATGTCTTTCTCTGGTTTGTCTATCACTCCCTCCAGGTGCTCCATGATGTGGCTGGCAGACAGACAGACAGACAGACAGACAGACAGACAGACAGACAGACAGACAGGTCGAGACACCACAGCTTTAGAATAAACAGAGCAGAGTGTGTTCAAAGTTCAACAGCGTGAGGAGAGACATCACTCACTCTTTGTCCTGGACCATGTTTTTATCCAGGCGGCCGTGAGCGTGGCCTGATATCTGAGCTGCACTCTCTACAACAGGAGGCTGCTGATCCACCTGAGACAGAACACACAGCACACAGCAGGACAGGACCAGGACCTGAGCCCCACACCGCAACCTGGACCTGCCAGTCCTCATCCTGCACAGGGGGGCACAGAGAGAGAGACAGAGAGACAGACAGAGAGAGAGACAGGCAGAGAGAGAGAGAGAGAGACAGAGAGACAGAGAGACAGACAGAGAGAGAGAGAGAGAGAGAGAGACAGAGAGACAGAGAGAGAGACAGGCAGAGAGACAGACAGAGAGAGAGAGACAGGCAGAGAGAGAGAGAGAGAGAGAGAGAGAGACAGAGAGAGAGACAGGCAGAGAGAGACAGAGAGAGAGACAGGCAGAGAGAGACAGAGAGAGAGAGAGAGAGAGAGAGACAGAGAGAGAGACAGGCAGAGAGACAGACAGAGAGAGAGACCTGATAACCCTCCATTTATACACTCTTCGTTATTACATGTTATTTCTTATTAGAAAGGAACACAGCCATAAAAGTGTGTGTTTAATAAAGTCAGATATAAACACTGATTTAAAGATTATAAAACGAGGCTAACATAGTTAACAGGTTCATATTTATTGATTCAGTGAAGCTCTCTGCTGTGAGGTTACATTACTATGCTACAGTTAAAGCCCAGAAATGAACGGAAACATTAACATTAGCTAAAAAGCTACACTAACATCTGCTAGCATGAATCTTCAATTCCAAACAACATCAAAGCGACAGGACCTGTTCAATGTTAACTGCTACAACACTTGCTGTTGTACAGTTATTAAAGTGGTTAAATGTAATACCTACATGAAAATAATCTGTATCTCCGCCTGGTTCCGCGGACAGTTATGTTGTTGGAATAGTTGGCAGCTGTGACGATTAGTCACAACTTTTAAGGGCTAAGTCGCTTGCCGTAGTCCCGCTTGGACACGACAGCTCATTACGATTGGTTAATATTGTCAGAGAGTATACAGCTGAAGTGAGATAGTTGACTCCATTGGCGTCCATAGATCGTAGACTGTATATGAAAAGCTCCTTGTTCATATTTGTAACCGCAGTTTTTAGGCGCGCTGAGCCAGTGACTGTGTATAAAGATGGACGACACGTCTCCACCTCCTCCCACTGAGAAGAAATGAAGCCGAAACATATCGCAAAGTTCATCCATGGTGAAGCCTCGTTATCGAGGTCCCGCCCTTGGCCGACCAATCGCGAGTCGATCCTAGCTGTCAATCATGACGTTACCCTCACTTCGATTACAACTACCTAGATCACTCCACATTAGTCCAGTCGGTGGCGGCAATGCGCCTCGAAGCTGGTTTACCAACCGCCAATAAACACCAAAGAAGAAGCGAAGTGACGGCGGAATGACACCGGGTAAGTTTCTCTTTTTCTCATTTGTCAGTTTGACTTTATTCTCGTTATTATTTCTCTGTCACAGGGTGTAGTTTAGTCTCACGGTGACTGTAGTCGCTGAGTAATCTGTCTGACTTCGTCTGTGGACACAGAACAGAAGGTTTACCGGAAAATAACCGTTTTAATAAAATGAAGTCGTCGTTTCCGGGTTGGCGCTCAACAGTGTGCGAAGAGTTAAAAAACTTTCCGAAAATGTCTTAAATTAAATTCCCACTCGCACTTTTAGCTATAAGTGATTCTGACAAGTTAGGAGCGACTTTAAATGGCGAATGTCAAAACGTTTGTGTCCGTTAGGAGCGGCCGACCGTTGTTGCGCAGCTTTTATTTCAGGGCGCGAACTGTGGAGGCGAACCTGTTCTGTGCGCGCGAACAGAGACGACGTGGCGTCAGTTGACGTAGATAAAGAGTAAAAACTGGAGAGAAAAGTAGTTTCTCCTGAGTTTTCCGTGACTCCAGCAGCTACAGAGACAGAAGCAGGACAGAGAAAATAACAGAGTCACAGGTTTGAACACAGACGAGTATAAATAAGAGAAGAGGAGGAGACAGACAGGGAGGAAGACTGAAAGTGAAAGTATGAAGTCAGTCCAGACGCCATTTTAACTCCACAGCAGGAGGAAACGGTTCAACAGTTAAACTGTATTTACCCAGTATAAAGTCAGTGTTTCAGAGGCTAAGGAAACATCTTCTTATGTTTCCTTTTTTATTTTCCTGGTTTCTTCACTCTCACAGAGAAATATAACACGTGACGTTTATCTGAAGTCTGACCAGTTGTTGGGTTTAAACCACAGTCACAGTTTGTCTTGATGATGGAGTCACTGCTCCACCTCTGAAGTTAGTAACTTCTGATTTTATCTGACTTATACATTAGTATAATTAAACTGTATTAAACTGTGTGTGTCTGTCTCCAGTGTTACAGGTTTACCTCTGGACTGGACATGATGAATAGTTTGGAGGAAGAGGAGGACAGAGCTGAGTCTCCAGGATCCAGCTGTCTGTCTATGAAGAGTGACTGGTCCAAACCTAAACCTCCAGACTTCAGTGATGGACCTGGACCTTCAGAAAGAAAGTAAGACTCAGTTTCTATTTGTAAGCTGACTTTGACTGCCTGTTAGTGATGGGTGATATCGTATTAAGATAATCTTTTATTAGTCCCACTGTGGGGAAATTTACATTGTTGTAGCAGCATAAGTGATTGAAAAAGATAGAAAGACATAAAAACAAGATAAGGCTATAAAAAATATACACAAGTATAAACATGACAATGTAATAAAAAATATTAACAGAAGAGCTATATATGACTTTTTATATAGAGACAGAAAGTGAACTAAATACAGATATTGCACATTTTGAAATGGAATTTCACACAGTGAGTGACTGATAGCAGCTGTTTTGAATTAATTAAAGTGCAGAAACCTAGTGAGAAATGGTCCATGTGGGTATGTGGTGTATTAGGAGCAGTGCTGGTTGTAGAGTCTGACAGCAGCAGGAAGGAAGGACCTGCGATACCTCTCCTTCACACACTTTGGGTGAAGCAGCCTATCGCTGAAGGAGCTGCTCAGTGCTGTCAGACTGTCCTGCATGGGGTGGAGCTCATTGTCCATCAGAGATGATAGCTTTGCTATCATCCTCCTCTCTCCCACCACCTCCACAGTTTCAAGAGGGCACCCCAGGACAGAGCTGGCTTTCTTGATCAGCTTGTCCAGTCTCTTCCTGTCTGCTGCTGAGATGCTGCTGCCCCAGCAGACCACTCCATAGAAGATGGCTGATGCCATAACAGTGTCATAAAAAGTCCTGAGGAGTGCCCCCTGCACTCCAAAGGACCTGAGTCTCCTCAGCAGGTAGAGTCTGCTCTGAGCCTTCTTATAAAGTGCAGTGGTGTTGTCTGTCCAGTCCAGTCTATTGTTCAGCTGAACACCCAGGTACTTATGTCACCATCTGAATGTCTCTTTCCTGGATGTTCACTGGTGTTTGGGGGGGGGGGTGTCTGCTCCTGCAGAAATCCACCATCAGTTCTTCCCTGCATTGATCTGGAGGCAGTTCCGCAGGCACCAGTCCACAAAGTCCTGCATCAGTTCTCTGTACTCCCTGTCATCCTCATTTGTGATGAGGCCTACGACTGCAGAGTCGTCAGAGAACTTTTGCAGGTGGCAGTGAGGTGAATTGTATTGGAAGGCTGCAGTGTAGAGGGTGAAGAGGAATGGAGCCAGGACCGTACCCTGTGGTGCCCCCGTGCTGCAGACCACCATGTCAGACGTGCAGTCTCATGTCCTCACATACTGCGGTCGGTTGGTGAGGTAATCCAGTATCCAGAGTGTGAGATGCTGGTCCACCCCCATGAGTTCCAGCTTGTCCCTCAGGAGCATGGGCTGTATGGTGTTGAAAGCACTGGAGAAATCAAAGAACACGATTTTCACAGTGCTCCCAGGTTTATCCAGGTGAGAGAGAGCTCTGTGGAGAAGGTAGATGACTGCATCATCCACCCCGATGCCGGAGATGGGCGAGAATCAGCCGCTCCATGGTCTTCATCAGGTGGGATGTCAGCGCCACCGGCCTGTAGCTGTTGAAGTCCTTGGGGTGCTGCGTCTTCGGCACCAGTACCACACAGGATGTCTTCCACAGCTGTGGGACTCTCCCCAATCTCGATCTTGCTGCTCCACGATCCCACACAGTTGGTCTGTGCAGGACTTCAGGAGCCTGGAGCTGATACCGTCTGGACCCGTGGCCTTTCTTGCCTTGATCCGCCTGAGCTCATCTCTCACCTGGGTTGTTGTGAGGGACAGGTTGGAGCAGGGGGGCTGTGTGTTGGAAGGTGTGTGTGTGTGGGGGGGGGGGGTCCAAGGAAAGGTTTAATCGAAAGCAACTGGACTTAGTTATAGTCTAGAAGACGTTTCACCTCTCATCCAAGAGGCTTCATCAGTTCAGCTGACCAGGCTGGGACTGGTCCAACTGATTTTTTGGTGTGGAGACCCAGGTATTTAACCTCTGTGGGGGCTTTCACCAGACCGATGATGTCATGGATCTTTGTGTTCTATGTCAACGACAGTCATTAGGTTGACAGTCGTTGGTAGAAACTGGGTTCACCAGTATCCCCCATTGTTGCAAACCTATACATGGAGGAGGTAGAAGGAAAGGCTTTAAACTCCTTTGAGGGAACAACACCAAGCCAGTGGTTCAGGTATGTGGATGACACTTGGGTTAAAATCAAAACCAAAGAGGTGCAAGCCTTTTCCAAACACATCAACTCTGTGGACAGTAACATCAAGTTCACCAGGGAAGATGCCAAGAATAATAGTTTGCCTTTCTTGGATTGTCAAGTCCATATAGAAAAGGACCGAAGCCTCCACATTGGGGTATACAGAAAACCCACACACCCAGACCAATATCTCCTTTTCGACTCACACCACCCTCTGGAACACAAGATCTGGGTTATCAGAACCCTGCAACACAGAGCTGATAATGTACCCATGAGCTCACAGGCCCAAGGGGAAGAACACAAGCACCTGAGAGAGGCACTCAATACTTGTGGTTACCCCAGTTGGACCTATTTGAAAACTACAGCTGGTTCCAAAAAGAGAACCAACGAAGTGGTAGTGAAAGAAAAACAAAACAAGAGAAACAACATAGTTATCCCATATGTGTCCGGGGTATCTGAAAAACTCAGGAGGATTTTCAATAAACCCAGTATCCCTGTGTATTTCAAACCCAGCAACACACTCAGACAGAGACTGGTACATCCAAAGGACAGAACACCACACACCCACAAGAGCAATCTGGTGTATGCAGTCCAATGTAATGAGGAATGCAATGACCTCTACATTGGCGAAACAAAGCAACCATTACACAAACGCATGGCCCAACACAGGAGAGCGAACTCTTCAGGTCTGGACTCTGCGGTCCATCTACATTTAAAGGAGAAAACCCATTCCTTTGAGGACAACAAGGTCCACATCCTGGACAGAGAGGACAGATGGTTTGAAAGAGGAGTAAAAGAAGCCATCTATGTTAAAGTAGAGAAGCCATCTCTAAACAGAGGAGGAGGTCTAAGACACCACCTATTCTCCAATATACAATGCCGCCCTTTCATCCCTTCCCAGGAGACTTAACAATTTGGCCTCTAGGAAAAACAACCTTTCACATGTGACTCGCCTCATGTGACTCCAACGACTGTCGTTATAACACAATGGGGCACTAACGAAGTTGAAACTATTGGTTTCTACCAACGACTGTCAACCTAACGACTGTCGCTGACACATAGAACATGAAGATCCATGACATCATCGGTCTGGTGAAAGCCCCCCACAGAGGTTAAATACCTGGGTCTCCACACCAAAAATCAGTTGGACCAGTCCCAGCCTGGTCAGATGCGAACACGAACTGATGAAGCCTCTTGGATGAGAGGTGAAACGTCTTCTAGACTATAACTAAGTCCAGTTGCTTTCGATTAAACCTTTCCTTGGATAACTATGACCTGGATGAATGAGAATATTCACAGAATTGGGGGGGGGGGGGTGTTTGGCAGGAGGAGCAGTGGGGGGTAGCTGTGAGCTGAACACTGTAGGCAGGGGGGTGGGGCAGTGTACTGGGGGAGCAGACCTGGGGGTTGCAGCAGGGATGACTGAGCAGGGGGAGGGGCAGGTGACTGATCAAATCTATTGAAAAACAGATTCAGGTCATTCACCCACTCCTGAGTCCCCACAGTCTGGTGGTCTGGTTCCCTGTGCCCAGAGATGGTTTTCAGGCCTCTCCAGACTCCACTGATGTCATTCTGCTACAGCTGCTCCTCCATCTTCCTCCTGTAGCTGTTCTTCCCCTCCCTGATCTTCCTCCTCAGCTCCTTCTGCACAGCCTTCAGCTCCTCCTTATCTCATGACCTAAAGACCCTCTTTTTCTCCTTGAGTAGAGCCTTCATGTCAGGGTCAATCCAGGGTTTGTTGTTTGAGAAACACTGTACAGTCCTGGTGGGTACGGCGTTCTCCACACAGAAGTTAATATAATCTGTTATGCAGTCTGTTAGGCTGTCGATGTCCTCCCCATGAGAGTCACTGAGCTCTGTCCACACAGTTGTCTCAAAACAGTCCTTCAGAGCTTCTTCAGTCTCGGTGGACCATCTTTTCACTGTGCGGGAGACAGCTGGTTGCCTGTGTACAAGGGTCCTGTACACAGGCAGGAGATGAACCAGATTGTGGCCTGATCTTCCCAGGGGAGGGAGGGGTGATGAGTTATATGCCTCCTTGGTGTTGGCATAAAATAGGTCCAGGGTTGTATTGTCTCTGGTGTGGCATGTCACATACTGGGTGAAAGTGGGCAGAGTGGTGGACAGAGAGGCTTGATTGAAATCACCAGAAATTAGAAGGAGGGCCTGAGGGTGCTGTGTCTGCAGTCTGCTCACCACAGAGTGGAGGACATCACAGGCGTCGTTGGCGTTAGCAGAGGGGGGAATATACGCTGCTATCATGTTAACATGCGAAAATTCTATTATTGTATTGTTTACAATATAACACCCCGCCCCCAAAAAAAATAAAATAAAATAAAATAAAAATCCTTATGATAAGGATTAGTCATCCTGTGATAATATCAATAAACTCTAGTTGATGACATATTTGTGTGTGATGCTCGACAATGTACTATATGTGCAAGAAAACCACTTACATGTGAGGATCTGTAAAATTGTACAGACAACGATCCCAAACAAAATATCATTTTTTTTAACAGGCGCTATCTGCCAACTTTTTTATTGCATTAAATACCAGGAAATACAGTGATACAATTTGAGGTCCATATTACCCATCCCTACTCAAGACTGAGTTGAGAAAGGTTCTTTCATATTTTGCACAAACATTCAGTTCAGATTCAGACTCAAAGAGGAACTGACTGGATTTTTAAAGGTCAAAGGTCACTGTGACCTCACAAAACGTGTTTTTGGTCACCGCTCAAGAATTCACATAATAATGAACTGTATGTGGACTGGTTGGTGGAGGTTCATCACTGAGAGGTGGTGATTCTCGTTCAGCTGTTTCATTGACTTTGGAGCATTTCAGTTGGTCGGCCATGTTTGTTGGTAACAACAGTGTCTCTGAGTTATCACGTTTGTTTAGGTCTTTAATTTTTCTTTGCTGATGCCTGTGGTGTCACAGACTAAACAGTCTGTTAATGTTCAGAAGATGCAGATAGAGACGTGAACATCACTACAGTTATTATCAAATCATGATCACGTGTCCTGTTATATTTGACATCTGCTCTTTACAAGTGTTAATATGTAACATGTGTTGTTTCCACAGACACAGAGCAGAGTCTCCAGGATCCAGCTGTCTGTCTATGAAGAGTGACTGGTCTAAAGAAAAAAATCCTCCAGACCTCAGTAATGGACCTGGACCCTGGAGTCATTGGAGACAGTTTCCACAGTAAGTTGACCTGAAGATGATTCAGTGTTGACATGTGCTTCAACATTAGCAGTAGGAGCTCTGGGTGGATATTTACTGAGGATTTGTCTTTGTCACAGTCAGTCACAGTCAGTCATAGAGCTGAATTCATCCTGTTAGCTGTGGGTTTCCTCCACTGATGTAACGTGTTATAATGAATGTGTTGATTCCACAGAAAGAGGAAGAGGAGTCATGTTCCTGTGGAGGAGCAGCTGTCCTGCTGTGATCTGTGTCAGGACGTCCTGAAGGATCCAGTCTCTACCAGCTGTGGACACTGGTTCTGCAGACAGTGCATCACCTCATACTGGGACCAGTCTGGTCCATCAGGAGACTCCTCCTGTCCCCAGTGTGGACAAAGACCCAGACCAGGACCTGGACTGCAGACAGCAGATAGTGGTCTGCAGGAGGTTTTAGATGAACATAAGATCAGTCTGAGGAGGAGATGTGAACGTGTGACTGAAGGAACTGATGGAACAGGAAGTAGAACCCTCCTCAACAGGATCTACACTGAGCTCTACATCACAGAGGGACAGAGTGAAGAGGTTAATACCCAACATGAGGTGAGGCAGCTGGAGATCAAGATGGAGACCCTCCATGACACTCCAATCAGGTGCCAGGACATCTTTACAGCCTTACCTTACCAAAAGAGACCCATCAGAGTGGTTCTGACCAACGGCGTCGCTGGTGTTGGAAAAACCTTCTCAGTGCAGAAGTTCACTCTGGACTGGGCAGAGGGCTTGGAAAACCAAGATGTCAGTCTGCTGGTTCTGCTTTCGTTCAGGGAGCTGAACCTGATCAGAGATGAGCAGTACAGTCTTCTCACGCTGCTCCATGTTTTCCATCCAACATTACAGAAGGTCACAGCAGAGAAGCTGGCTGTCTGTAAAGTTCTGTTCATCTTTGACGGCCTGGATGAAAGCAGACTTTCACTGGATTTCAACAACAGGAAGGTTGTGTCTGACGTCACACAGAAGTCATCAGTCAACGAGCTGCTGACAAACCTCATCCAGGGGAATCTGCTTCCCTCGGCTCTGGTCTGGATAACTTCCAGACCTGCAGCGGCCAATCAGATCCCTCCTTCATGTGTTGACAGGGTAACAGAAGTACGAGGCTTCACTGACCCACAGAAGGAGGAGTACTTCAGGAAGAGATCCAGTGATGAAGAGCTGTCCAACAGAACCATCTCACACATCAAGACCTGCAGGAGCCTCCACATCATGTGTCAAATCCCAGTCTTCTGCTGGATCGCTGCTACAGTTCTGGAGCACATGTTGACTACAGAGCAGAGAGGAGAGCTGCCCAAGACCATGACTGACCTGTACTCACACTTCCTGCTGGTTCAGACAAAGAGGAAGAAGAACAAGTACCATGAGGGACATGAGACGAGTCCACAGGAGCTGACGGAGGCTGACAGGGAAGTTCTTCTGAAGCTGGGGAGGCTGGCGTTTGAACATCTGGAGAAAGGAAACATCATGTTCTACCAAGAAGACCTGGAGCAGTGTGGTCTTGATGTGACAGAGGCCTTGGTGTACTCAGGAGTTTGTACAGAGATCTTCAAAAGAGAGAGTGTGATCTTCCAGAAAACAGTCTACTGCTTTGTTCATCTGAGCGTTCAGGAGTTTCTGGCTGCAGTCTACATGTTCCACTGTTTCACCAACAGGAAGACACAGGTACTGAAGAACTTCCTGGGAAATAAATATGTTGATTCAACCCTGAATGACTTCCTGAATGAAGCAGTCAAAAAATCTCTGAGAAGTAAAAATGGCCACCTGGACCTGTTTGTTCGCTTCCTTCATGGCCTCTCTCTGGAGTCCAACCAGAGAGTCTTAGGAGGTCTGCTGGGTCAGACAGAGAACAGTCCAGAAATCATCCAGAGAGCCATCAACAACCTGAAGGAGATGAACAGAGATAAAATCTCTCCTGACAGAAGCATCAACATCTTCCACTGTCTGATGGAGATGAACGACCACTCAGTTCATCAGGAGATCCAAGAGTTCCTGAAGTCAGAGAACAGATCAAAGAAGAGACTCTCTGTGATCCAGTGCTCAGCTCTGGCCTACATGCTGCAGATGTCAGAGGAGGTTCTGGATGAGTTTGACCCAAAGACGTACAAGACATCAGAGGAGGGACGACGGAGACTGATCCCAGCTGTGAGGAACTGCAGGAAGGCTCGGTGAGTCCACAGCTGATTAATGTTATTATCATGATGTAGATTAGTAATGAAATATAACATATACTGTATAAAACTCAGATCATTATTATTAAAATAGATTTCCACTTATTTAATTAAAGCATCAGTTTCATATTGTGTGAGAGTTAAATACTGATTCTTGGTTGGTTGTGTTTATAATGAACAGTTCTTTATTTATTTCTAATCATTTTTACAGTGAACAGTTTTGTATTGATCTTCCTGAGAGTGATGGAGACGACCTGTAAACCTGATCAGACTAATAAACTGGTTCTGGTTGATGTTTGATCACAACAGCATTTTATCAGTTAAATGACTTTAAACCATGGATTTATTGATGGTTCAAGTCCCAAAGGATCAGAACCTCATTGTGTTTGTCTTGTTGTGTTTTTGTAGCAGATGTTCATCAAACATCTTGTTGAGTTACAAACAGTTTTAGTTTTTCAGTCAAAGGTTGGTTTTGTTCAAAGGTGAGTATAATAAGATTTTTCTTCTTCCTGCTTCTTTTCAGTCATGAGATGTGCAAACAGAGTTGTACTGTGACCTCGAATCACTTTTTGTGTGGAATTGTGCATTGTGAGCAAAACACATGCAAATGAGATGAAAACAGGACGAGTCCAACTCATCAAATGCTTCAAGTCAATATAAAGTCCTCTTTGATAATAACATGTTCTATAACATGTGTCCTGACAGACTTGGTGGTTGTGGACTCTCAGAGACTGACTGTGAAGTCGTGGCCTCAGCTCTGAAGTCCAACCCCTCCCATCTGAGAGAACTGGACCTGAGTGACAACAACCTGAAGGACTCAGGAGTGAAGCTGGTTTCTGCTGGACTGGAGAGTCCAAACTGTAGACTGGAGACTCTGAGGTCAGTTCACTGACTGAAGCTGTTGGAGTTTTTTTAGAAACTGAATTCAGATCATTGACTGAAGTTTGAAAGTTTGATAAATGATCAGGATTTGACTGAACACACAGTTCAGTGTTTCCAGGAATTTTCAGCACAGAACAGCTGCACACTTGAATGAAAGACTTTATTTCTGACTTTCAGTCAATCAATCAAACTTAATTTCTTCTTTCATACAGTTCAGTGTAATTCAGAATGTTTTAGAGAAAACTGACAGGCTGATCATATGTTGGAGCAAATGTGAACAGTGAAACAAGTTTAGTTTAAAAATATATATAATAATAATATAATAACAGTGCAATCCTCATGTGCCCATATAGACATTAAAGAGTGATTGATGTCAGTAATCAGTGTGAAGCTTTATAACCTGACTGCAGCAGCAGGAAGGATTACTGCCACCAACAACTCTGTCATCTCCATCTGACATCTGACTGTTGTTTAAAGCTAAAACTGAAACTGTCCTTTAACACGATTTAATTACACAAAGCTGCTCAGATACAAAACACAGGAAGAAGAAGGTCATGAGATAAATAAGATAAACAGAGTTTTAGTCCAACGTGTCTGATGTGATATTGATCCTGTAGTTAGAGACTGACCGAGGTCAGCAGCAGGTTCTGAATCAGTGTTGACATGAACAGGTGTCTGAATGTTGAGCTGATATTTGGATGATGTCTGTAGAAGGCTGACATTATGATGATCCACAATAACAGAAGGACAAAGTCACTCTACTCATTTTAGACTGAACATCATTGATCAGGACAGATCTGATTGATTATCAATGATTTGATCTCCATCTTTGATTCTTTATTCAGGTTGAAGTCCTGCAGTTTGTCAGAGATCAGCTGTTCTTCTCTGGTCTCAGCTCTGAAGTCCAACCCCTCCCATCTGAGAGACCTGGATCTGAGTAACAACAAGAGGCTGCAGGATTCAGCAGTGAAGGATCTGTGTGGTTTTCTGCAGAGTCCAGACTGTAGACTGGAGACTCTGAGGTCAGTTCACTGTCTGTTACGGCATCGGCCGTTTTTTTAATCCGCCGGCCGATAAGAGATCAATTTAAAACGCGGTTATTTTGGCTCTGATGCAGCCGCGCCTCTCTGTTTGCTGTCACTACTCTGTCTCCAGCATTGTCCCGCCCACAGCACCATCTGATTGGTTACACACAGAGCCACGGCAACAGCCAATCAGCAGTGAAAGCTGTGCATGCACAGTGCTCACACACACTGAACAACTCTGCTTTTTGCGCCACAATCTGGTGCTGCTCAACTGGGACTACTAATTGATTTGAGACTCACATTTCTTCTTATTTCCTTTATAAAACTTCAGGAAGCTGTTTAATTATTTATTTAAAATTTCAGTTAACTTTATAAGACATGCTGCTGAGCCTGGGAGCTCCCTGCACTTTCTGTTAGAATTTTAAAACAATGTCTATTGTCTAAGATAAAAAAACCTTTAACATGTTGCAAATCTGAAAAGCTGTTTAATAAACATATGCTTAAAAACATTTAAACAAAGTTAAGTGTTGGAGTTTGTATTATTCAAAATTTTGACGCCAATATTTTCACTTTTACTGCAAATGAATATCAGCTCCAAATATTGGTTATTGGGCCTGAAAAAACCATATCGGTCGATCTCTAGACAGAACATCATTGATCAGGACAGATCTGATTGATTATCAGTGATTTAATCTCCATCTTTTATTTTTTATTCAGGTTGGAGTCCTGCAGTTTGTCAAAGATCAGCTGTTCTTCTCTGGTCTCAGCTCTGAAGTCCAACCCCTCCCATCTGAGAGACCTGGACCTGAGGGGAAACAGCCTGCAGGATTCAGGAGTGAAGGATCTGTGTGGTTTTCTGCAGAGTCCAGACTGTAGACTGGAGACTCTGAGGTCAGTTCACTGTCTGTTACTGTTGGAGATCTTCGGTCTTTAATCCACAACTGAAGCTCATTTATCTTCACAGAACTTGAATCCATTGATTTAGAATGAATGACATGTTAAATAGTGGTTGTTCCATATTGTCAGTTGTTCTGATCTCACACTGAGAATTATTCCTTCAGGTTCAGTTCATGTCAGTCAGTTGTCATCAATAATGTCTGTTCACTTCAATCAAACCTTCACCACTCACACACTGGTATTTCTCCCAGTCAGAGGACTCATGTTTTCTAAATACACTGTAGAAAATGTCCAGTGGTCGTTGGTCACAACAACAAACAGAAGATCCTCACAGCTGATATTTGGACAAAGAACATGAAGAAAAAACTCTTGTTGTTTTCTGTTTCAGTTGATTTCAGTGAATCATCAGGACTAATGTCTGTTTGATCAAACTGTGTCTGTGTGTGTTTGACCTTTAACACAAGTCACACAACTGAGCTGAATTTACTTGTTAAATGTGTTTCACTGCATTAACTGCAACTCATTATTATTATTATTATTATTATTGTTGTTGTTATTATTATTTATTTATTTATTTATTTATTATTTTATTTTTTTTAAATTTAATTAATTAATTTATTTTTTTCCCATTGATCAGGACAGATCTGATTATCAATGATTTGATCTCCATCTTTGATTCTTTATTCAGGTTGGAGTCCTGCAGGTTGTCAGAGATCAGCTGTTCTTCTCTGGTCTCAGCTCTGAAGTCCAACCCCTCCCATCTGAGAGAACTGGACCTGAGCTGGAACATTAACCTGCAGGATTCAGCAGTGAAGGATCTGTGTGGTTTTCTGCAGAGTCCAGACTGTAGACTGGAGACTCTGAGGTCAGTTCACTGTCTGTTACTGTTGGAGATCTTCTGTCTTTAATCCACAACTGAAGCTCATTTATCTTCACAGAACATGAATCCATTGATTTAGAATGAATGACATGTTAAATAGTGGTTGTTCCATATTGTCAGTTGTTCTGATCTCACACTGAGAATTATTCCTTCAGGTTCATATAGAGCAAATTTGTCTGTAAACACATGGTTTGTGTTAGAGAACAGTTCCTGAGAACGTGTCACGTCTGTAAACTCTGTATCACTGCAGTGTGGAGTCAGACTGTTTCACAGTTTTCCATCAGTTTCATTCTCAGGGTTGTTTGGGGGGGGTCTGAAGAGCCACCGCTCGCCATAACCCCGCCCCCAACACTGTACCTGTTATAAATAGCAGCGCTGCGTTAGCATCAGTGCTTCTCCTGCTCGACTGGTAAAGGTTTTGCCACAGTGATGGAGAGCTGAGGAACCAAACCACCACGGTCTCTGCACTGACCATTTCACTGTGACGACAAAGACAGTCTTTATACTTGGTTTTAATAAACATCAGTGATATGACCGCAGAAACAGAGTGACTTGTTTCTGGCTGTTTGATCAACAAAAAGCTCCGGTGGCTCAAACGTACAGAATAGGGAGCTAGCAGGATGCTAACAGGATGCTAACTGTCACTGTGCTGCACTGAGTGGGCGTGGATTCAGCTCTGGCAGCGAACACGCCCCCAGCATCAGAGCAGAGAGGCTCCTTCATTTATCAAGATTTAGAAACTGGATTTTCTACATTAGCTGATCTTTTTAACCATTCACATTTAGCTGGGTGGTTAAAAGCACATTTCTCTGTGGAGTGACTCAGATCACATGACTATCACTGCTTTACAGGAACTTTCAGGTTCAGTTCATTTCACTCAGTTGTCATCAACAGTGTCTGTTCACTTCTTATTATTGATGTTGTTATTATTGATCAGGACAGATCTGATTATCAATGATTTGATCTCCATCTTTTATTCTTTATTCAGGTTGGAGTCCTGCAGTTTGTCAGAGATCAGCTGTTCTTCTCTGGTCTCAGCTCTGAAGTCCAACCCCTCCCATCTGAGAGACCTGGACCTGAGCTACAACAAGCTGCAGGATTCAGCAGTGAAGGATCTGTGTGGTTTTCTGCAGAGTCCAGACTGTAGACTGGAGACTCTGAGGTCAGACTCCATATTTTCTTTGTGTGCTGAGATGAATGTGATGGTAAAGTTGTGTTGACTCTAACCTGCAGACATCAGGCTCATATTATACTGATCCACACTGAGGATCTTAAAGGTAAAGTCAGTTTTCTTCTTCTGTGGTTTAGTCCAGTGACTGTGGCAGAGAAATGCTGAGCTACAGATTTCAAACTTTAATAGAAGAAGAAAAACCCTTCACTGTTTAAATCCCATCAGACTGTTTTCCACTCTGACATGAACAAATGTATCTTCAGTATTTTCTTGTTCCAACACGACATCAAGTGATGAGACTGAAGAGAAACTGACTGAGAGATTCAGACCAAACTCACCATGTTTGTTCAATGTGGTCTCCACTGCAGGAAGTGACAATGTTGGAGATTTACTTTGAATCATTGGTCGACTTTTCTCCACAGTTCAGTCTGACATGTTTGTTCTCTTTGAAAACTCGAGGATCTTTAGTTGAATCTCAGATAAATGTGTCTGCACAGCCTGAGTTTGTAGATGGAGCCTGTGGTGGAGCTGCAGAGTTTAAGAGCTGAAGTCACTACGTCTTTATTGAAGCAGCAGCATGTTGTCATTAATATTAATGAGAGCTGTTTTTCTCTTTGTGTCTCTGACTGTTTTTAAGCTGCATCCTGTTGGTTCAGGTGTTTGGAGTTTCCAGTTTCTAAACTTGTTCATTCTAAACCTTCTTCAGCTCTGAACAGATGATGAAACACTGAATGGATTCAAGCAGGAACTTTGTCTCCTAAACTCACATCTTTGATTCTTTATTCAGGTTGAAGAACTGCAGTTTGTCAGTGATCAGCTGTTCTTCTCTGGTCTCAGCTCTGAAGTCCAACCCCTCCCATCTGAGAGACCTGGACCTGAGTCACAACAACAACCTGTATGATTCAGCAGTGAAGGATCTGTGTGGTTTTCTGCAGAGTCCAGACTGTAGACTGGAGACTCTGAGGTCAGTTCACTGTCTGTTACTGTTGGAGATCTTCTGTCTTTAATCCACAACTGAAGCTCATTTATCTTCACAGAACTTGAATCCATTGATTTAGAATGAATGACATGTTAAATAGTGGTTGTTCCATATTGTCAGTTGTTCTGATCTCACACTGAGAATTATTCCTTCAGGTTCAGTTCATGTCAGTCAGTTGTCATCAATAATGTCTGTTCACTTCAATCAAACCTTCACCACTCACACACTGGTATTTCTCCCAGTCAGAGGACTCATGTTTTCTAAATACACTGTAGAAAATGTCCAGTGGTCGTTGGTCACAACAACAAACAGAAGATCCTCACAGCTGATATTTGGACAAAGAACATGAAGAAAAAACTCTTGTTGTTTTCTGTTTCAGTTGATTTCAGTGAATCATCAGGACTAATGTCTGTTTGATCAAACTGTGTCTGTGTGTGTTTGACCTTTAACACAAGTCACACAACTGAGCTGAATTTACTTGTTAAATGTGTTTCACTGCATTAACTGCAACTCATTATTATTATTATTATTATCATTATTGTTGTTGTTGTTGTTATTGTTTTTCATTGATCAGGACAGATCTGATTATCAATGATTTGATCTCCATCTTTGATTCTTTATTCAGGTTGAAGTCCTGCAGTTTGTCAGAGATCAGCTGTTCTTCTCTGGGCTCAGCTCTGAAGTCCAACCCCTCCCATCTGAGAGACCTGGACCTGAGGGGAAACAGCCTGCAGGATTCAGGAGTGAAGGATCTGTGTGGTTTTCTGCAGAGTCCAGACTGTAGACTGGAGACTCTGAGGTCAGTTCACTGTCTGTTACTGTTGGAGATCTTCGGTCTTTAATCCACAACTGAAGCTCATTTATCTTCACAGAACTTGAATCCATTGATTTAGAATGAATGACATGTTAAATAGTGGTTGTTCCATATTGTCAGTTGTTCTGATCTCACACTGAGAATTATTCCTTCAGGTTCAGTTCATGTCAGTCAGTTGTCATCAATAATGTCTGTTCACTTCAATCAAACCTTCACCACTCACACACTGGTATTTCTCCCAGTCAGAGGACTCATGTTTTCTAAATACACTGTAGAAAATGTCCAGTGGTCGTTGGTCACAACAACAAACAGAAGATCCTCACAGCTGATATTTGGACAAAGAACATGAAGAAAAAACTCTTGTTGTTTTCTGTTTCAGTTGATTTCAGTGAATCATCAGGACTAATGTCTGTTTGATCAAACTGTGTCTGTGTGTGTTTGACCTTTAACACAAGTCACACAACTGAGCTGAATTTACTTGTTAAATGTGTTTCACTGCATTAACTGCAACTCATCATTATTATTATTATTATTATTATTATTATTATTATTATTGTTGTTGTTGTTGTTTATTGTTCAGCAGGAATCATGTTGACATTTCAGCTGAGCATTTTCCAAAGTATTCTATTAAATCCATCTGTAATTTAAAATAGTTTGTATTCAGTTTAGTTTATATCTGATCATCAATGATTTGATCTCCATCTTTGATTCTTTATTCAGGTTGGAGTCCTGCTGGTTGTCAGAGATCAGCTGTTCTTCTCTGGTCTCAGCTCTGAAGTCCAACCCCTCCCATCTGAGAGAACTGGACCTGAGTAACAACAAGCTGCAGGATTCAGGAGTGAAGTATCTGTGTGGTTTTCTGCAGAGTCCAGACTGTAGACTGGAGACTCTGAGGTCAGTTCACTGTCTGTTACTGTTGGAGATCTTCTGTCTTTAATCCACAACTGAAGCTCATTTATCTTCACAGAACATGAATCCATTGATTTAGAATGAATGACATGTTAAATAGTGGTTGTTCCATATTGTCAGTTGTTCTGATCTCACACTGAGAATTATTCCTTCAGGTTCATATAGAGCAAATTTGTCTGTAAACACATGGTTTGTGTTAGAGAACAGTTCCTGAGAACGTGTCACGTCTGTAAACTCTGTATCACTGCAGTGTGGAGTCAGACTGTTTCACAGTTTTCCATCAGTTTCATTCTCAGGGTTGTTTGGGGGGGGTCTGAAGAGCCACCGCTCGCCATAACCCCGCCCCCAACACTGTACCTGTTATAAATAGCAGCGCTGCGTTAGCATCAGTGCTTCTCCTGCTCGACTGGTAAAGGTTTTGGCACAGTGATGGAGAGCTGAGGAACCAAACCACCACGGTCTCTGCACTGACCATTTCACTGTGACGACAAAGACAGTCTTTATACTTGGTTTTAATAAACATCAGTGATATGACCGCAGAAACAGAGTGACTTGTTTCTGGCTGTTTGATCAACAAAAAGCTCCGGTGGCTCAAACGTACAGAATAGGGAGCTAGCAGGATGCTAACAGGATGCTAACTGTCACTGTGCTGCACTGAGTGGGCGTGGATTCAGCTCTGGCAGCGAACACGCCCCCAGCATCAGAGCAGAGAGGCTCCTTCATTTATCAAGATTTAGAAACTGGATTTTCTACATTAGCTGATCTTTTTAACCATTCACATTTAGCTGGGTGGTTAAAAGCACATTTCTCTGTGGAGTGACTCAGATCACATGACTATCACTGCTTTACAGGAACTTTCAGGTTCAGTTCATTTCACTCAGTTGTCATCAACAGTGTCTGTTCACTTCTTATTACTGATGATGTTATTATTGATCAGGACAGATCTGATTGATCAATGATTTGATCTCCATCTTTGATTCTTGATTCAGGTTGATGAACTGCAGTTTGTCAGAGATCAGCTGTTCTTCTCTGGTCTCAGCTCTGAAGTCCAACCCCTCCCATCTGAGAGACCTGGACCTGAGGGGAAACAGCCTGTATGATTCAGCAGTGAAGGATCTGTGTGGTTTTCTGCAGAGTCCAGACTGTAGACTGGAGACTCTGAGGTCAGTTCACTGTCTGTTACTGTTGGAGATCTTCTGTCTTTAATCCACAACTGAAGCTCATTTATCTTCACAGAACTTGAATCCATTGATTTAGAATGAATGACATGTTAAATAGTGGTTGTTCCATATTGTCAGTTGTTCTGATCTCACACTGAGAATTATTCCTTCAGGTTCAGTTCATGTCAGTCAGTTGTCATCAATAATGTCTGTTCACTTCAATCAAACCTTCACCACTCACACACTGGTATTTCTCCCAGTCAGAGGACTCATGTTTTCTAAATACACTGTAGAAAATGTCCAGTGGTCGTTGGTCACAACAACAAACAGAAGATCCTCACAGCTGATATTTGGACAAAGAACATGAAGAAAAAACTCTTGTTGTTTTCTGTTTCAGTTGATTTCAGTGAATCATCAGGACTAATGTCTGTTTGATCAAACTGTGTCTGTGTGTGTTTGACCTTTAACACAAGTCACACAACTGAGCTGAATTTACTTGTTAAATGTGTTTCACTGCATTAACTGCCACTCATTATTATTATTATTATTATTATTATTATTATTGTTGTTGTTATTATTATTTATTTATTTATTATTTTATTTTTTTTAAATTTAATTAATTAATTTATTTTTTTCCCATTGATCAGGACAGATCTGATTATCAATGATTTGATCTCCATCTTTGATTCTTTATTCAGGTTGAAGTCCTGCTGGTTGTCAGAGATCAGCTGTTCTTCTCTGGTCTCAGCTCTGAAGTCCAACCCCTCCCATCTGAGAGAACTGGACCTGAGTAACAACAAGCTGCAGGATTCAGGAGTGAAGGATCTGTGTGGTTTTCTGCAGAGTCCAGACTGTAGACTGGAGACTCTGAGGTCAGTTCACTGTCTGTTACTGTTGGAGATCTTCTGTCTTTAATCCACAACTGAAGCTCATTTATCTTCACAGAACTTGAATCCATTGATTTAGAATGAATGACATGTTAAATAGTGGTTGTTCCATATTGTCAGTTGTTCTGATCTCACACTGAGAATTATTCCTTCAGGTTCATATAGAGCAAATTTGTCTGTAAACACATGGTTTGTGTTAGAGAACAGTTCCTGAGAACGTGTCACGTCTGTAAACTCTGTATCACTGCAGTGTGGAGTCAGACTGTTTCACAGTTTTCCATCAGTTTCATTCTCAGGGTTGTTTGGGGGGGGTCTGAAGAGCCACCGCTCAGCATAACCCCGCCCCCAACACTGTACCTGTTATAAATAGCAGCGCTGCGTTAGCATCAGTGCTTCTCCTGCTCGACTGGTAAAGGTTTTGCCACAGTGATGGAGAGCTGAGGAACCAAACCACCACGGTCTCTGCACTGACCATTTCACTGTGACGACAAAGACAGTCTTTATACTTGGTTTTAATAAACATCAGTGATATGACCGCAGAAACAGAGTGACTTGTTTCTGGCTGTTTGATCAACAAAAAGCTCCGGTGGCTCAAACGTACAGAATAGGGAGCTAGCAGGATGCTAACAGGATGCTAACTGTCACTGTGCTGCACTGAGTGGGCGTGGATTCAGCTCTGGCAGCGAACACGCCCCCAGCATCAGAGCAGAGAGGCTCCTTCATTTATCAAGATTTAGAAACTGGATTTTCTACATTAGCTGATCTTTTTAACCATTCACATTTAGCTGGGTGGTTAAAAGCACATTTCTCTGTGGAGTGACTCAGATCACATGACTATCACTGCTTTACAGGAACTTTCAGGTTCAGTTCATTTCACTCAGTTGTCATCAACAGTGTCTGTTCACTTCTTATTACTGATGATGTTATTATTGATCAGGACAGATCAGATTGATCAATGATTTAATCTCTATATTTTATTCTTTATTCAGGTTGAGGAACTGCAGTTTGTCAGAGATCAGCTGTTCTTCTCTGGTCTCAGCTCTGAAGTCCAACCCCTCCCATCTGAGAGACCTGGACCTGAGCTGGAACAACCTGCAGGATTCAGCAGTGAAGCCTCTCCATGATCTTGTGAAGGACCCAGACTACAGACTGGAGACTGTGGGGTCAGTATCTGGAGTCAGTCCATGCTGCTTCCATCAGTATTGTCCTAAACACAGTTAGTATCAGAGCAGAGATCCAGTGTTTCCTGTAAAGCTGGGACCTTCTCAGTGGCTGCTTTCCTCAGTGAAGCTGTGAGAGGAGAATGGTGACAGGCTTCAGGATTGGACAGAAAGACAGAGAGACAGAGAACAGTCAGCCAATCAGATCAGCCAGAAGCTGGTCATGATGATGTGTTTGAGTTGATGTGAAGACGACTGTTGTTGTTGTGTTGAGGAAATAAAGCTGGATTCCAGCTGACAGCCTCACAGCATGTACAGAGACAGTGGTCCTCATTCATCAAACTGTGGAAGCAGCAGATCTGATCTGACACTGTTTGTTGTCTCATTTCAACACTGAACAACTGAGGAGTTTGATGTTTGTCACAGCTCTGAGATCAGTGTGACTGAAGCCTGCAGATCAGACGTCCACGAGCCACACACACACACACAGTGACTGTGAAATGTGACAGAGGAGTTGAGCTGTAACAACAGTGAATCCATCACTAAAGTGTTGATGACTCAGCACTTTGTTTCCTCTGTGGACTGAGTGAAATGTGCAGAGGAAACAGACTTGATGCTAAAAGTCTGTGCAGGTCTCAGTGTGTTCACTCCAATCTGTTAACCTGAGAGCTGAGAGGAAGCTGGCTCTGCTCCACAGCTGCTCCACAGCTGCTCTGAACAGGACTGAACAGGACTGAAGTCCCTGCTGCTCTTTATACTGGATGTGCTGATGAAGAGTCTCTGTAAACACTGATCCACCTCCTCTCTGCTCTGTCTCTCTCTGCAGGTGGTGGTGGTGGTGATGAGCTGAGTCCTGATGATCCAGATGTTGAAGCAGCAGCAGCAGCAGCTTGTGTGTAGAGAGGCTCTGACTGGACCATGTTACTGGGAGGTAGAGTGGAGAGGAGAGCTTCATCCAGCAGTGACTGACAGAGGAATCAGAAGAAGCAGTCTGAACTGATCTGAGAACAGCTCCACTGTCAGACAGAGTCCAGTCCACCATCATCCCTGTGTGTTCCTCTGGATCTGACAGAGCAGCATCAGTGTGTCTGGATGTTGAGTCACAGAAATCAGCTGATTCTCTGTTTGACTGAGCTTCACACAGAGACCAGATCCCTCTGAAAGGACTTGAACTCAGTTGAACTCAGACTGTTGTAGTTCATCAAGTGTCAGGATTTAATGAATCATTAATTAACTGCATGTTAAATCACTTTATGAGAAATGTGCCTTCACTCTGACTGCTCTTCAGTTCTGCTGTTTTATAGCAGAATAATAATTCAGTGTAAATTCAGATGGAGATTTATTTGTTAACTAAAAACGCTCAGTGAAGCTGTCAGTCATGTTTCAGGTTGTTTCTGGTTGGATGGAGCCGTAACAACCTCCACCAATCAGAGGCTGAGTGCAGCCTGACAGGTAAAACCCAGGACTGGATAAACCCACCGAGCTGTGGCTGCTGCTTGTAAAGGCTGTTGCTGCAGATGTACGGTAGTAAAGAGAAATGCAGGTGTATCAGAGGACACTGCTAAAAGGTTTTGGTGAGGAAATGACAGAGTCATTTAAATGCTCTGCAGCTCTGTTCCTCTGTCATCAGCACTGAGCTGCTTTGTTCATTGACATTAGACGTCAGATTTGATTTGATTTCAGAAACACTTTAATCTTAACCTTCAGAAAGTGGATCATATCAGCCCAGTTCTCAGGTCTTCACACTGACTTCCTGTCTGTCAGAACTCATTTAAATGTCCTGCTGTTGGTTTATAAGACACTGAAGTTTAGGACCAACATACTAAACCTGGACCAGCAGCATTCAGTTTTTATCTCTACATGTGGAACAGACTCCCAGAGAACTGCAGGTCTGCTGAAACATGAAAACCAGTGCTGAAGACCTCTGTTCACCACTGAGTTTATTATTGATGAAAATCACTTATTTCCTGCTCTGCACTGTGACTTTTACTCTTCAGTTTTTATTTTCTGATCCACTCTTATATTTCTCATTGCTTTATATTGTCTTTACATTTTGTAGATTTATCTTTCACATAGTGGAGGTGTGTCCTGGATCTCTGTCTGTCTGTCTGTCTGTCTGTCTGTCTGTCTGTCTGTCTGTCTGTCTGTCAGTCAGCCTCCAGTCTCTCTCAGTGTGTCAACCTATCAGAAGCCTCCAAAGCCATGACATCATGGTCTGGGCTGTAATCGTATTTACTTTGAATTTAGTAATAATTTCTCCTCTCTCTCATCATTCTACATTTATCAGATAGAACGTTTTGTTGACACTAACTGAAGTTCAGTCTGATTTAATGTCAGTGAGAAAAAAACATGAACCTCTGGTTTTAAACTGTACAGACAGCATATTGTATATTTTAATTCACTGTGATGATATCTACTCTCATATCATTAGTACTGTATCTGATCAATATTAAATCACACAGCTTTAAAGTCTTTATTATTGATAATCTGATTAAATCCCTTCATTCACCTCCCTCCATCAGTTTATTAAACATGTCCCTGATGACGTCTCCTCTGAGTGTCAGATAGAAACCTGCAGAAATTAAACTGTTAACAGGTGATCAGTTAGCATAGCATCAGCTAGCATACCTCTCCCCAAATTATGATCAAATCAGTGAATAAAGTATTGTTAGTGTTGTTATTGGCAAACATACATTTTGGGAAATAATAATCAGTGAATGCAGAGGTAAACTGGAGGAACATCACTCCTCTGGTTTCACGTGTTTATTTACAGTTTCTGTTCCAGATGTTTTAACAGATGAAAGTTCTGTATTTTCCTTTTTCCCTTTGGATGAATCTTGTGACTTTGTGAAGGAGGCGTGTTCAAGAGAAACGTGAGGAGAAGACTGAGTCAGTCTTTGGAGAAGCTCTCCTGACAGCTGAGCTCAGGTCTACAGGTGAAGCTGGACCGGAGGAGAGGCTGATCCTCTTTCAGCTGATGGAGGTTTTCCTCAGGTCTGGATGTGGTTTGATGGTGTCTGATGAATTAATTCCCTTTGGACGTTTCCTCAGCCACATCCATCAGGTCATTGAACAAATCTGGGACAGAAAAGAGACAAAGAAACATTTAACAAAGCTGCAGGAGAGAAAGGTTTTTCCTAGAGGACAGTCTCTGTACCTCAGAGCCCATACACACCTCCATCAGATACTCCAACACTGTGTCCTCCACCTCCACCTGCAGCTTCTCCCTCGTTTCCTTCAGTGCCTGCCCCCTGCTGTTCAGCAAAGAGACCTGCGAATCCTGATTTCTTCTCCTCCTTGTCGTCGTCGTCTTTGTCAAACAGATCAGAGAAGAATCCTCCTTTTTTCTCCTCTTTCTTCTTGTCGTGTCCAAATGAGAACAGTCCTCCTTTCTCCTTCTCCTTCTCCTTCTTCTTCTTCTCTTTGTCCTTGTCGCCTCCAAATATGGAGAGGAATCCTCCTCCTTTCTTATCGTCTTTGTCTTTATCTTTGTCTTTGTCACCAAATCCCAGAGCACCTTTCACTGCATCCTCCACCATGTCTCCTGCACAACAAACACCACCAGTCAGTTCACACTGCTTCACATGAAAACCATGTCTGTTTGTTTTGAACAGTAACACTGGTATTATTCTCTTATTGTTTGGGTGGGAATGATTGACAGGGACCATACTCTTGGAAGACTCAGGTTTAAAAACACCTGAGCTGCCTGGAACAGGGCGGAGTTTACCTCACAGGACAAAGATGAGAAAATATTTGACAGTAAATGAGTCAGAGTTTGACTAAAGCTCCAATCACCTGTTTGTTTACAAATCAGTTTATGTCACTTTGAAAGTAAATGACAGGATTATTTCTGTCTGTCTGCAGCAACAAGGAGACGAAGGGAAGAAAAAGTTTGACAAGTTGAACCTTTAAACACGAGTTCACTAAATACAACAGTAGCACTTTCTGCTACTTTATCTTCTACACCACATTTATCTGACAGCTGGAGCTACTTCACAGGCTGAGATTATACATTAAAAATACAAAAGTACAACTGAGTTAAACCAGCGCTTTAACTACAGGAAGTACTTTTATTATGACCCTTTAATACAGGAAGTACTTTTAGTGTCATACTTTAACTACAGGAAGTACTTTTACTGTGGTAGTTTAACTACATAACGCTGATAATACTTGTGTACATTTACTGAAGTATGCTGTAAATGTAGGACTTGTTGGTAACAGTATTTGAACATCGTTGTTTTGGTGTTTTTTACTCACAAAAGTGATTAGATTAAAACGATATGACGTCACAGCCGCTGAGAACTGTGGGAGTTTTTTCTCGTGGGAAGAAGCTAGCGTCTCGGCCTCAGATGTGCTAACTGTTAGCTGCTCTCCTGCTCACCTCGGGTGGACTTATCTGTGTTCATTTGCGTTGATGAAAAGGTAGGAGCTGAATAATTATTCCCGCTCCACAGTTTGGTGAAATGTGACTTTTAAAACACTTGTATTAAAGCGGCGGACAGTTAGGCCGGAGAACCGGGACATTTCCGGGTTGTTTTGACCCGCAGCATGACCATACTCACTTTCTGAGGTCTGCGGGTGTTTGTGATAAAAGAAGTGAAATAATTAACTATAAATAACCGATGTTATACAACGAAAAGATCATCAACTTCCTCATTCGGTCACTGCGTCACTGCTTGCGTGTCGGTGGGTGGAGTGAACTCTCTTGTCTTTACTGTAAACTCTTTGGTCAAAACGGCGGTTCTTTGATTCTGTCAACAAACCGGAAGCTAAATCCACCGAAGAGTGATACAGGTGAATACAGGTAAATACAGGTGAATACAGGTGAATACAGGTAAATACAGGTGAATACAGGTGAATACAGGTAACCAGTGGACTTTCCCCACTTCTATGTTAATTAGCTCCTGACCACTATGATGCTAGTTGAGCGAAGTAACTAGCTAGTTGCCTAGCTAACAAGTTAATGTTAGCCTGCTAGCCAACATGATCTCCATCCAGTGTCAGACTGATAACCCAGGCAGAGTTACTGTCTGAATGTAGTTCTCCTGCATTGATATGATATTGTTTAAAACATATTTTGTTTTTGTTTTTGTTCAATAAGTCAGATGATGATTGATGACCATGATTTATAACCAGTCTGCTAGCATCACTTCAACAAACAGAATTATTGTCTCAGTCTGAATGGATCCAGCAGAGGGCGCCATTAACCACCGTAACAGGGCTGTTGGTTCTGTGTCTGAATATTAGACTGATGTTTTATTTGGTGTTTAACTCTTTGATATTAAGTTAATTGTTCTGTTATTAATGTATAATTCATCTCGAGTGAATCACAGCATGTGAAGCTCATTGTGTGAATATTCTGTAATTCTGTGAACTAACTTCTGTTTGCAGAGATAAACACAGACTAATGCAGCCTGGATGACACAGTCACGTCTCTGAAACAGGTGAGAAACAGCTGTTGAACATTAGGAACGCAACAAAAAGACGAGCTTCATCTTCATAGAAAACTGTTGTTGAAACATCAGGACACCATTCAGTTTGTGTCCCCCCCCCCCCCCCCCCCGCCTCAGTGAGGTCAGAGGTCATTCACCTTCTCCTCCTCTCTCTCTCTTTTCTGCGTCACAGTGATTCCATGTTCAACATCTATCAGCAGGACAGTAATATGAGCTTTAATATTAAATAATATTTAATTTTCTCTCCTAAAAACAGAGCGAGTACCAGGAGCTACAGTGTTTTAGAGCGTTGCATTGTGGGTTGTTTGTAGCCTTGTTCTGTTGCTCGGCTAACGCGTGTTTTCCAGTCTGTGCAGTGAGGCGTTCAGAGTGAATCAGCCTTTAAAGTGTTGGTTTAGTTCAGCTGAAGCTGCTGCGACACGTTCTGCTGCCACAGACTGAAAACGACGAGAGGAAAACCTGTCAAAGAGCTGAGAGCTCCAGAGACTGATGAATAAAGAGAGGGAGGGAGAGAGAGGGATGTTAACAGACGTCTGACGGAACAGAAGCAGCTGTAATCACTCACAGAGTAATAGATTACTGCAGGACACAGCTCTCAGCATCGTTTCACCTCTGGTTATTAACATGAAGAAACTCAGCTCTGTGCCACAGAAACTCCACCTCCACCTGGTGTTCAGGTGGAGTAACTGCAGAGCGACACAGACTCACTTCACCTGTCTCCTGCTGGAAAACCACTCAGCAGGAGAAGGATCCAAACTCCTGAGCTGTAAATGAACACCTGGTTACAGACACACAGGAGGTTCAGGTGTGTAGAGCTGTGGCTTCACTGAGCTGATAAAGAAGAACTGAAACTCTGGAGCCCACACAGAGGAGGACAAAGGCCGACGTTCAAAAACCAAACCTACATCAGACTGAATAATAAACACAGAGACAGAGAGAGAGAGAGACAGAGAGAGAGAGAGAGAGACTCTCACTCTACGTCCTCATTAATGAACAGCTGTTTTCACTCCGTTCTGTCAGAGAACTTAGTTTAACTCAGAAACTCAACACTCAGAGATACGAGCTCTAATCCTGACACTGTGTGTGTGAGTCATGCAAATTAGAACCATGAAAAGACGAATCAGTTCCTCTTGAACTCGTTTTTCTTTTTCCTACTCACCCACTTTCTCCCCGACGAATTCTGCGATTTTATTCATCTCTGCTGATCTGTCGTTCTGTCGTTGTCTGTTGTTGTGTCTGCAGAGGGAGAGTGTGTTTTCAGGCAGGTGGAGGTGAGGCTGAGTCTCTCTCAGGTGTGTCCTCAGACAGGACCGACCTGTTCCTCCTGACGCTCTGTTTTCAGCAGCAGTAAACCTTCATTCAGAGAAATGAGCTGTTGAGTTCACAGCAGCCTGTTGTGTGTTTGTTGTGTTTATCTGTTAATGTGTGTTTTCTGTTGTTGTGACGTCAGGTGCAGCTGGAGCCCTGAGTTCTGACTGACAGGCGTCTGTGGAGCCGATGCAGCAGGTTCGTCAAGTTACACTGAGACAAAGAGAATAATGTGTGTCTCTCCCCTCCTCTGTATGACTCACACACACACAGAAACCCGCCTGGGGAAATCCAGGTCAGTCAGTGGTCCAGGTCTGTGAGGACGACCTGCAGATGAGACTCAGGGCTCAAAATACTCAACCTCTCCTCTGCAGAGATTTCCTTGTTTTTATTAAGAAATAATCCTGAAAAGATCCAGGAGTTAAAGGTTCATAGTTTGGGTTTTATTATTTATTCAACATGCAGCAGATTATTTGGCTTCATGATACATTAACATGGTTTTAGAAAACATGGGAACCAGTTTAATAAGGATTTAATAAGAAATAAGCTTTTTGTTACTTGTGTATTTTGTTGTTGCTTTGTTTTGGTTTTTATTTTCCTGATTTCAACAAAGAGAAAAACTAAAACACAAAAACGAGCACATCAGATGGAAACAGACTTCACATCGTGTGTATCATTATCTCTGATGTCCTTTCAGAATAAAACTCCCAACAATCCACTCAGAAACCAGAGGAAACTGAGGCTGCAGAACTTCATTCAGAACTTGAACGTTTTTAGTTTCCTTCAGTGTCAGAGACCCAGTGAGAGCTGACTGAACGTCAGTGGAGACTGACAGGAGCTCAGGGTGAGTCCTGTTTAATAAGGCTCAGTGGAGTCGTATTTAACTGATCTCCCTTCAGACAGTGAAGTAAACAGCAGAGACAGACTGCAGCTCAGGTCCCAGCATCAGGTCTTATTAAACTAAGCTTTAGGATCAGCTCTCTGCTTTCATTGGCTTTAAAAGTCCATGTTTTTATTTTCCTCACCTGGGGACAGAGCAAGTAAAACATCCTGATGATGATCAAACCTTCCAGCTCATATTATAAAGGAAGAATCCAGAGAACATGTGACAGCAACACTTCACTGAATTTATCCACTTTTACCACAACTGTCAACAAACGAATCAGAGGTTAAACTCCTGACCGTTAACCAGACTACACTTTATCTCCTTCACTACAGTACATCTCTGTAGGAAAGACCTAATGTTTCATTTTATTCACTAACATTAAAACTTCTGTTTCCAACTTTTGAATTCAACAGTAGCGTCTGAAATCACCTCCTTTTTTACACAGATGATGATGATGATGATGATGATGGTGATGATGGTGATGATGATGATGATGATGGTGATGATGATGATGATGGTGATGATGATGATGGTGATGATGGTGATGATGATGATGATGGTGGTGATGGTGATGATGGTGATGGTGATGATGATGATGATGGTGGTGATGATGATGATGGTGATGATGGTGATGATGATGGTGATGATGATGATGATGATGATGGATGATGATGATGATGATGATGATGATTGAAGTTTGTGCAACAAACAGTGAAAAAATCCAACAGCAGTTTGATCAAACAGTTTAATGAGTAAATGATGCTGATCTGAACAGACCTCAGAGAAACTCAGGAGACAGTTTGAACCTTTTCATTCATGACAGTGAAGATAATGTGTTTAATTTAAAACCAACAGAGATAACACATCTGATTAAACAGTAAGTCGTGACTGAGCATGATTCTTAATGGTTACATTATTTTCTTATTTCATTTTCAAAAAGCTGAAGGTTTTCCAGAGGAGCAGGTTTTCCTCAGGACGTGGTCTGCAGGGTTTCTATCCAAACAGTCCTCCAAGGGCTTTCTTCACTCCTGAGACAGAGAGAGAATATTAAAGACACCACAACAAACAGCTGCTGAAGTTTCCAGCTGTGGACTCACCTCCTCCGTCTCCTCCCTCCTTGTTGCCACCAACGAGTGAGAGGGCGTCCTCCACGCCGAATCCTCCTTTGTCGTCTTTCTTTCCACCAACGAGTGAGAGGGCGTCGTCCACGCCGAATCCTCCTTTGTCGTCTTTCTTTCCACCAACGAGTGAGAGGGCGTCCTCCACTCCAAATCCTCCTCCTCCTCCTCCTCCTCCTTTCTTCTCCTCCCCCTCTTTCTTGCCTCCACCCAGGGCTTTACCCACGGCGTCCTCCACCAGCCCACCTGCAGATACAAACAGCTCTTTAGTTCCTCTGCACCTGGTGAGGTCACACGGTGATGTGTCCAGGTGAGGGCAGCTCTGTGATCAGCTCTCAGTTTAACAGGAGGACTCAAAAACAACCTCCAGACGATAATGAACGCACAGATCACATGACCACTGGAACCAGGAAGTAGACTGTAGAAAATAGTGCAAATGAAATTCGGTACGGTTACATTTAGTTAGGTGGTCGAGGCTGCCGCTGTTCGTCACATGATCAGAGTGAGACCAATCAGGGAAGGACACGTGACTGATCAGGAAGTGACTGAGGCATCTGCTAAGGTTGAGTTGGAATATTTTGAATTGATTAAAGTTCTAGTCAGAAATAATAGAAATAAATTAGTTTGCAGCGTCTGCCTCTGACAAAACGTTTTGATACAGTTTGTATAAATTAGCCCACATTTCTCATTTCTAATTCAATATTTCCAAATTTCCTCAACCTAACTTCCCATGGAAATTTTCCGTCCCTCGTGTCTGTGTCGTCATTTCCAAGTCTCTGGATGGTTTTTGAGTCACAGTCTGAAAATGTGGCCCCTTTAATGTCTGTAGGTTTTTACTCTTTCAGTTAGTTTTAAATAAATTCTATTTAAAGTGGTTTAAATGCTTGTTCATTCATTTTGTAAAGAAGTGACCAAATTCACACTCGTCTCCAACTTGTCAATCATCTGTTGCCATGGGAAACGAGTTTGCCTGCAGCAACACGTCTTCATTTGATTAAGTAAACTCAGAATAATTTCTCCTGAAGCTCCTGAACTCAGCAGAAAGAAGAACTAATCATCTGTACTTTGTTTGCAAAGAACTGATTCCATCTGTCTGCAGTGTTCACCTGTCGACCTCTTTAAGGTGCAGAGCAGGTGTCTGAACCTCCTGAAAGCTGCTGTTTATTTTTAATCACTTTAAATCAGGATTATAGGACGATAATATTCCTTATTAGATATTAGTTAATGTGTTTCCAGCCTAGAGCGCCACCAGCTGGACGGAGGTCAAACAGGAGACGCTCGCTGTCATATCGATAACCTGCCGGCTGCCGCTCTTCACCTGCTCACACCTGGCTGTCTGTGCTCCAGGTGAACACTCATCATAACACTGTGTCTGTGCAGGTGAGACCTGAGCTCCAGTCCTCCTCTACTACTTCTACTCCTCTACACAGCTGCTCAGTTTAACCTGACTGAAACAAACAAGTTTGAACCAGAAACTCTGATGCTTTTAACGTCAGCTGACAGAGATCACTGCAGAGGAAGAGTTTAAAAAAGGAGGATGCAGGATTATAAGTGAAGTTCGATTCTGTCTGAAGCTGTTAGAGGACAGAGCTGAGACAGTAATGTGAATCATACAGAGGAAAGGTGATAAATCCAGGACGATGCAGTAAAGCCTGACGTCTTTGGACATTTTAAAAATCAAACGTCTGCAGGTTTACAGTGAAACTTCATCTGGTCTGAACCACAGGAAACAAACCTGCTCTGAAAGTGAAAACTCTCTCAGGATATTTTCATACTCACCCACTTTCTCTCCAGCTATTTTTGCAATTCCATCGTTACCCAGCGTGTTCTTCAGGAAGTCTCCCATGGCCACTGGAGTGTGTGTGTTGTGTTTAGAGAGTGTGTGTGGATGGATGGAGGAGGCTTGGTCTTATAGAGGCAGGTGTCAGCGGTGACGCCTCTCCGGTCCTCGCCCTGCAGAGGAATCAGGTGAGGTGTCACGGCCGACCGGTTGCACAGGTCTGACACATGAGGGTGAGGAAGGCTTAATTGTGTTTTACATGGAAACATGAGTCAGTCCAGAGGAGAGGGAGCTCTGAGGCCCTGAGCACTGACTGCAGGCTCAGACAAACAGGTAAACACTGTTATTTCCTCTCCTCCCTCTAGAAGAATTCTAAAAAGGCTGAATGACTCATCACAGAGAGAGTGAGGAGGACTGACCCCCCCCCCCCCCCCCCCCCTCCAGTGAGTCTGTCCCATTCCTCTGAGCCTGTTTTCTCAGTAACACCCTGAGGGGATGATTTCAGAGAGTCTGACTGCACTGACACTGGGCTCTGATTCACAAACTTTAACACGGTGAGACACAGGAACATTTAACCATCAGTTACTGACAGGAAACAACAGACACTGAAACGCTGAAATGAATAAACATGGAGGAGAGGACAAGGAGAAGGTTGAGCCGTGATGGTGCGTCACTTTAAACGCTGCTGCTGCTGCAAGGAATCATGGGACGTCATTCTGTCCTTTCCTAAAGGAAGCTCCAGTGTCTCCTCTGCTGAAGGAGATAAGAGAGGAAGCAGTGAAGGAGACGTCCATGCTGATGATGAGCAGTGCAGTGATGTTTGTGAATGTGACTGAAGTTTATTCAGTAGGTTAAACTTCAGTCTCTGGGCAGTAAGAGAAAGACACAGCAGAAACAGCATCACAGCTGATTTAATATTCATGTTGCCTTTAACCTGTCCAGGTGTTTACGTGTCACTGCCCTCAGAGATAAACTATCGTTTCATCTGTGCAGTCAGATCAGCCGTCCATCACAGTTTTCTGTTCAGCCTGTTGTTGTTGGTGTGGAGGAGATTTGGCTGCTGAGTACAGGTGTTGCCTGAGGGGCAGGTGTACTCTCACCTGTGTGTGACTCCACCCAGCAGCACCTGAACATGTCTTTGTGTGTTCGTGCCAGCAGCTCCGCCTGACCCGACCTGACATACAAAACAAGACCAGTCTGCTGTCTGTGGGAGGAGGACGCAGGTTTCCATGGTTACCTCCTCCTCCATGACAGAGTCCATGATCTGAAGTCTCTGAGTCTTACACCTGATCAGACCTGGTCCAGGTCTCCTTCACTGCTTCCTACCTTATCTCCTTCAGCAGAGGAGACACAGGAGTGATGTCCCATGATTCCTTGCAGCAGCAGCATTTAAAGTGACGCGCCGTCGTAGTTTCACCCACGAACAAGTCAACACATTAGTGTTGAGTATTTGGTAGTATTTTCCTCTCATGTTATTTATTCCAACATTCAGTTTCTGTCTGTTTTCATCTTGAACAGTGTCTCTGCTGTTTCCTGTCAGTGACTGATGGTTAAATGTTCCTGTGTTTCCACGTTAGAGATAAAGTTAGTTTTTGAATCAGAGCCCAGTGTCGGTGCAGAGAGATGGACAACCTGACAACATAACAACAGTAACAACATCCATTGATGACTGTGTGATTTCTTTGGTGTCTCTCTCTCTTTTCTACGTAACAAAGCAGGGATTCAGTCTTTTCAGATGCTGAAACTCTAATTCACACTTTTGTCTCCTTGAGACTCGACCTCTGTAACGTTTAGATTTCCAGCTGCCTCGTGCTGCTGCTGAAAGTCTCTGAATGGTTCAGAAAGCTGCAGGAAGACGTCCCGAAGGTTTGACCACATTACTCTGATTCCAGCCTCCCTTCACTGGCTCCCTGACCACGTCAGATCAGACTTTAAGGTGCTTCTGTTCTCAGAGGTGAACACAGGTCAGGATCAAACCCTTCCTCTGGAACATCAGACAGTAACTGTAAGACTGAGCTGACTTTTAACTTTCAACAACCTGAAACAGAAAAACCACAGAAGTTACTAACTTCAAACTTTCTGCAGAATCAGTCAGAGAGACGAACTGAACGTTCATGAACTCATCTCCTTCTGCCTCAGAACTCTGATCAATCAGACTGATCAATCATCGTGGATCAGCTGAGAGGTCGGGGGCTCTGAGAGCGACTGTTCATATTTCTTGTTTGAAAGTCGAGGTCACGTTGTTTGTAGCCGTGCCTCAGTCGGGGAAACACCCTCTTCTCTCTCTGAGCTCCACAACAAACAAAGCAGGTAAATATTTCAGCTGCTCGGAGAAACAGGTTTGTCGTTAGTTTCAGTTACGTCAGGTAAAACGTGAAAATGCTCTGTAGAAGAAACACTGGAGACCTGCAGGTTCAGAGGAATGTCCTGACTGTTTATCGCTCTGCAGAGATTTGAGGTGATTTTTAGCTGAAGCAGGAACATTTTTATAACAAGAAGTAAATTAATAAGCAGCTTAAGTATCATCAAAAATCTGTCTGAACTGGGTGAGGCCGCTTTAATTACAGGCGTTTAAACCTGTTCAGTGGATTTATTCACGGCTGTTGGACAGAGGTGTGGTGGCAGAAACACTCACATCCTCTTACATGAATATTTTCCTGAATGAGCCAAAGTGAAGTTTGAACAAAGGGAAATAGAAGGAAAATAGAAACAAGATAGAAACAGATCAGATGAGCTCCACTGTTCTGATGTCAGTTCGTCACCAGCTGTTTCTGAACAGGAAAACATTTAGTCTGTGAGTGAAGAGCAGTGGAGCGTGATGATGTGGTGATGGTGTGAATAAATCAGACCGACCCAGTTTCTGCAGCCGAGGTCCCGACACAAACCCTCCATCACAGGAAACTGACGGTGTTCTCAGTGTTTCCTCTTCCTGTTCAGAACTGGCCAATCACAAAGAAGCTGTGACATCACATCCAGATGTTTCCAGTAGCTCCTGAGGATTTTCTGATACCTGAAAATGTTCCTGTGGTTTGAACGGTCAGTGTAGGAGCTGGTGTTATACTGTCCTCTATTGGCCGGAGTTTGTTACTGCATCTTTACATATTTAAGACAGGAAATGACACAGCATGTTTTAAAACCACTGTTGGGACGTGTTGTTGGTCCAGTGCAGCAGCTCATTTATTCTAACAGTGAAGAAGAAACAAACTCGTGCAGGTGGATTTCAAACTTTATTTCACTTCTGTTGTTTTTATAAAAGAAGAAATCACCTCTGCAACAACAGACTGTGTGTGTGTGTAAACTACAGGATTCATCATTAGTTTGTGTGTTTTCTAGTGTATTAAGTGTGTGTCAGTAAAGCGACATGCATTTAAAAGGCTTCAGATACCTGTCTGTCAGGGGGCGGGGTCAGCTTGATTGACACAAAGTGGGTGGGGTTTCTAGGACACTTGACTCATCTCACACCGACCAATCAGCTGAGAGCAAACAAATCTGACCTGATTAAACAAATCTGTGTGTGTGTGTGTGTCTGTGTGTGTGTGATGAGTGACGAGTATGATGCAGAGGCTGTGTAACCATGGCAACAGGAGGGAGGATGGGGATTTCTATTGGTTAATGTGGCTAAGTTACACGCGGTAGATAAAGCATCTCTGAGGGTTCGGGAGGGTCAGAGGTCAAAGCGTCGAGCGACGGCTAAAATGTTAAGTTTCTCCTCAGTTGTTCGTCTTCTGTGACGGCAGAGTCTGAGAGAGAAAATGAAATTACATTAGAAATAATTCACAAATGTGAAGAGAACATGTGATATTTTAAACAGTGTTCATTTCACTGTTACCAGGTAAAGTTGTATGGGCTCTGTACTGACCCACAATGGCCTGGTTTGTTCAATTCAAATCTTCTGTACACAAGTGAAACAGGTTGAAATGTGATTTTCTGCAGTTTCCTCACCTACTGTGCAGCCTGTTCAGTCTGTTCACCTCCTGCTTCTGTTTTTGGGAGGTCAGCCTGCAGGGGAGAGAGAACAGAGGTCACATGACTGATACAGATCCATCCATAAACAAAGCTACATCAGCCCCAAAACAAGTAGCCTGTGTTAACTCAGTTTTAAAAAAGGAACACATTTGGACAGTGCCTGTTATTTAAAGGCAGTCACAATGAAGGAAAGGCTGGATTTTACTGAGTTCATCCCTATAACTGGAAGTAACAGGATGAGTAGCGATAGAACGATTTATGATTTTATCGTCCATCACAATGAAAAGCTGTCACAGTAGGTTGATTGTAGTGAATTTCCATCATCGGGGTAATAATTAATATCTGTCTATCCATCACAGTCCTGTGTTGATTTATTTTGAATCACCACCAAATATACAAATACATTTTCTTTCTTTCTTTGAAATGTTCAGTTGTTAGTAGAATAGAGAAGAGTGTCATCAGCATAAAGGTGGACATCACATTTTCGTTAACGACGTACCATGCATCCTTCTCCTTCATGCTTTGTTAGTTGTATATGAGTGAAAACATCATCACACATTGAAATTAGCAGCTTGCCTAAATATCAGTAATGCAAATAAAAGTCAAAATTTTCAGAAGTTATTTTTATTAGAATTGTGGCCTAAATGAGAACGTTTGGTCTTATTGCAGCTTTTAACACCATTGATCCCCAAAATAATTAGACATCTCTGGTTATTTATGCGTTAAAGTACGGCCATAGCCACCATCAAGGATACTGAGGTCGTGTTTTTCTGGGTGTTTGAAATGAAAAATATTTTCCCATTTTGTTAAAATCTTTGTTAAAACATCTGTGAGTCCTGAAAGGCATTTTAAGTCAGAAAATCATTTCAGGCAACGAGCATCAAGCCATGCAATCAGTCAGTCGCTTAACCCCCCCACCCCCCAACCAATCAGGCACCTCCTCAGCCACTGGTCCCGCCTCCTCCTGTTCACAGCCAATCACCAGAGATTTGTGAATGAGGAAAGACAAAAAAAATTAAGGTATCAAGACAAATTATAACAATTACTGTGGGAACTGTTTGCTGTTATGCTACATATAGTTATGACAATATGGAAAATTTTCTATTTTCTAAACAAAGTGAAATACTAATGTAAATAAATCAGAATAATGTTCTTTTTTTGGTCTAAATAAACTTAAAAGGTTTTTTTTAAACTGAAGAAACTGACTGAATGAGCTTAAAACTAAAATTAAATATTCAGATAAAGTGAACAAAAAACGAAAATAAGATTTAAATATTTAATAGATCATTTTAATTAACAGAAATAAAAACACATTAGCGCCGGTCTGGGGTCATGTGACGTGACATCACTCACCGTGCTGACGAATCCGCTCGCCACAGCTGCGTTCTCCACCCCCTCCACCGCTGCCTGGGCGACCTCGTTGGCTCCAGAAACTGCAGTGTCAGCGACGATGTTGGCCTGTTCGGTCGACTTCTGGGCAACTGGACAACAGGGAACAAAGTGTACGTTTTTTAATGTACATTAACGTCTTGAAATCCACTGTCCCACCTGTGGGACACCTCTGTGAAGCCTCTTCAGGTCTGTTCTGGACTGTCTACAGCATCTGATTCTCTCTGAGGATTTCAGGATCCTTGCATCACAACAACATCCACTGTGTTCCTCCAAGGATTGTCGTCTGGCATCACCATCCCTGCACACAAGGTGTCTCAGTCCAGACTGTTCTGGTTTGTGGAACCAGCTCCAAAACCCTATCAGAACAGGGGCGTCCCTCTCTATCCTCAACAGTCTCACAGTTCCCTCTCCTGATCAGAGTCCTCAGGTCTGATAATCTGATTCTCCTGTAGTGTGAGGTGTGTTAAGACTGATGTTACCCTCCCTGATCTGCTCTGAAGACGATCGGAGTAGTATCATCACTTCTTCCTGCTCATCATCTGCCATGTTTGTTTCCTCTGAAGTGGTCAGATGTGGAGTTGTGAGAGGTCAGACTCTGGTTGTTGGTGGTGAATCTGTTAGTGTGTGGTGTGGCTGTGTTGGTCTTCTCTCTGCACATCACACACTACAAGAACACAACTGTGACAATCTGACATGATCTGTCCTTGTGTTTGATCTCTCATGTTTTCTAAATTGGTTAAGATATTTAAAATCTTTTAGTGTGTCCTGCACTTCGCTGCCTTTACAATATTTTGTACTTCTTCCTCAGTTCTCACTTCACGGTCTCCTGAAGCTTTAGTTTCATCTCTCACATTGGACATCGACTAAATTAACTCCTGACATTGGGAAAAGTTGTCTGAAAAGGATTTTAACTGTTCTGTATGTAGAGGATAGAACGACCAAGAAATGTTTGATGTGTGAAGCAGTTTGTTTACCTGTGTTAACACTCGTCACCACTCCCTCCATTGTCTTGTTTCCTGGAAGAGAGAGGGAGGAGAAACATGAGGAAGTCATGTTTTCTCAATGTAAAAGAACAAACATCAACTCATCAACACCTCCATCACTGCCGTTCTTCATCTTTAGACCGCCGGCGTGTCGACTGATGATTGTTGTGTTGCAGAAACAGCAGAACTAAATCAAATATAAATCAGGTACAGGAGCACATATCATCAAATCAAACAGTCCTGTATTAGAGATGGGCCTTCAGCCTTATATTTGATCATACATAAATACATGTCTTGCATATGTTTCAGATTAGAGGCTTTCTAGCAGCTTCAGTGGTATAATGTCTTACCTTGGTGTTAAAGGTCAAACATTTGTAAAGTAAAACTAAAAGTGACCTGAAGTGTTTCTGTTAAAGAGCAGTTTCTCTGTTTGACATTTTCTTTTATTTGAGATTTTATGGGATGAAAGAGGCTCACATCAGATCAGAAACAAAAATATCAGATTCACTGCAACTTGTCTTCTGTTCAGTAGAAAAACAGATCTGAGGGAATAAAATGAAGTTGAGATTTTCAGCAGCTGTTTTAGTCGGAGCAGTCTGAGAGTGAATCTGGATCTGACCTGGTTTCTGAACTGAGCTCAGCTGCTCTCTGAATTATTGATTCATGTCACCCAGTTTACACCGAGACAGCCAGCAGTCGCTTCATGAAGCCTGTTCTCTGCTCTGTACGTCTGTATTTTACTCTCACTTCTGACTGTGTTTACTTTTCTTCAGATTTAGAGCTGTTTGTTTTCCTGTTACCCTTCATATCTGTGGAGCAGCGCCTAGTGGACATTAGAGGAACTGCAGCTGACTGCAACACCCGACTTGCTCTTTGGCCCAGATTTCAGTGGTGGGATGTAACTAAGTACATTTACTCAAGTACTTTTCCATCTGATGCCGCTTAATACTTTTTACTGCGTTACATCATGTCGTGTTCCTCCAGACGTTTCTGAGCAGGCTTGGTGGCTTGGTGGGTTTGTCTTCCTGCTGGAGGAGGACCCTGACATTGGGGAGTGATTTTTACATTTTAACTGGCAACAAAGAGATTTTCTTTTTGCAGTTTACACTGAGAGAGATTTTAGTTTGTTTTCACTCTTTCTTCAATAAATCCTTAGATGTATCGTGAGTGTATCGAATCGTGGGCCCTGTATCGAGTATTGAACCGATATTGATCATGAGGCAGTTGAATCGTTACACATCTGCTAAGGAGTGTGTGTTTTCCTGCAGACACATCAGCTGAATCACAGGAGTATAATATTTTCAGTGCAGGGCCTGTAAAGGTTGTTTCTTCAGAGCGGTACCTCTGTTTTAACTTTGGTAAAACTTCATCCAGCAGTGGCAGATTCAGTGATAGTTCTCCCAGTGGGCGTTGTGCCGGTCGGACATGTGACGGATCAGACTGAACAGAGTCTTTGTCTGAGTGAACACAGTCTGTGATTCACTGTCTTACAACATAGAAACACAGTGTGTGGAAACACAGCAGCTGTTTCCAAACAGGCAGCAGAGTGAAGGAGGATTCACTGGACATTAAATCAGTTACAGGAAGAAGCTTATAACCAGATGTGATGCATATTTGATCAGGCCGCAGGTTTTATCTCCTCTAATGGCTCTTTTCTTTTTGTTTTTTTTTTTCTGCCACTGAAGTTGGACTGTAATCGATAAATTATTATTGTATTATTGTGTTTTCATCTTTAGCAATCATCCCTGATCTGCTTTGCCAACAAGCTGAGTCTGAAATGTCCCGAAAGGTCACAGAGGATAAAACCTTTAGGGAACAATGACACTTTAACTTAAAATGTGATGATGTATCAGTGGTGCATTCACTGCTTGTTTCTATAAAACATCTGTTAGTGCAGCTTTAATTTTACCTCAAACATGAAGGTACAGCTACAGAATGGAGGCAGGATGTTCAGGTGCAGACTGTCTGAATCCAACGCCAAAAAACCAATGGAAAAAATATCCTTTGTTCCACTCATGGTTTGTAGTAATGCATTTGGTTTGCTTGAATATTTTTTGTGCAAAGAAACTAAAAGGAAAAAGTTTCTCACCTCGTCCACTGATTGAGACCACCTTTATCTTCTCAGAGAAATGCTTTGGTTTTAGCCGAGGCAAAGCAGGTTGTGTTTGTGTAAAACTCACTGGACAAGAATCATTTTCTGTTTCAACTGTGAAAAAGAGAATTTCAGTTTTCACTGTGGGGCCTGGATTTGGCCCACAGGCCGCTGTTTGCCCACCACTGAACAACTGACCAACAGAAAACTTGGGTCAGGTGAAAGATCATCATTGCTTCATTACTGAGGGAACAGGATGAAGAAATGTTGTCGTCTGATCAAAGTGAATTTTTGCTGAACTGCCAAGAGAGAGATTTGTTCTGATGTGAACTCTGTGATTACTGAAGAACAGAGCTGTTTTCAGACCTGCAGCTGTTTCCTCTGGTTCAGTGGATGAGTTGGTTAAAGTGTTTCCTGATCGCTCAGCTTGATCATTTATCTTTAACTGGACAGTAAATATAGATTGTTTTCATTTGTACCATTGGGACGATCCCTGATCACCTGTTGTTTCTCTGTGTAATTGTTGTTCTTCAGGTTGGATCTCCCTCTAACTGAGTGAGAGTCAGAGGATTCAACTGCTGGAATCAGACCCAGAGAGTTCAGAGTGAAGCTGAACTGGAGATCAGTTAAAAACCAGAGTTCATCATCAGAAAACTGACGGAGATATCAAGAAGTTTGTTGTGTTTGTTACCGCGGCAGCACTTCCTGCTTCAGCTGTGTTACAGGTGTGTATCCTATCCTTAGAGTCTGACAACATTAAGACAGGATTCCTACAGAGACAGAGCTTTTAGTTTAACCAGAGATCATCTCTACATATCAGTACCAGACTCCATTGACAAAAACAGGGATTTAACTGGGAGCTGCTGGAATACCACTGCCTCCATCTGTCCTCTGTCCTTCTATCCTTCCATTCATCTCTCCATCTTTCCCTCATTCCTTCTTTCCTTTTTACCTTTCTTCCTGATTCTTGTCGTCCGCCATGACTCCCTCCATCCCTCCCTTAAAGTTGTTGTTGAGTTTCACTCGTCCTCCATCCATCTCTTCATCTGTTCATCTAATCCCTCCTTCACTTTCACCAAAAGTATTTCTCCTCCTCTTCCATCATCCTTCCCTTCATCTCTCCATCTTTCATCCATCCATTCTTCCCTCGTTCCTACATCAGCCTTGAATTTCATGCAGTGTCATGATGGATTGTTCTTCTCCTCCATCTCTCTCTCTGATTTAAATAGTATAAAATTTCATCCTCTTGTCCTCCACCTATCATTCCCTCCATCCTTCTATCCCTCCCCTCATCCTCCCTACTTTGGTGTTGAATTACATTCGTCCTCCACCCCTCCATCGCTCTTTCCATCTGTTCATCACTTCCTCTTTTTCTTTCCACTAAAATAAAAACCTCACATCTGAAATTTATCTGAACACTTTGATGTCAGATTTCTTTTATTCCTCCACCCCCCCCCCCCCCGCCCTTCTATCTCTCCTCTCATCCCTCCATCCGTCCATTCCTCCTCTCTGAGTGTCAGGATGAATTGCACTTTTCATCTCTTTCTTCTGACTTAAATATTTTAAAATTCTTTTCTCTTTTCACTTTAATTTGATTTTAATATTTTAAGATTCATCTTCTTGTCCTCCACCTATCACTCTGTCCATCCCTCCATCTTTTCTGTCATTTTCAGTCAGATAAACTCCCGGTGTCATGATGAATTGCACTTTTCCTCCACCTCTCTCTCTCTTTTCTCTTTTCTTTCTCATTTGAATATTTTAAGACTCGGTTTCTTGTCCTCCACCCGTCGCTCCCTCCATCCTTCTATCCCTCCCTTCACCTATCACTTTGTTGTTGAATTTCACTCGTCCTCCACCCTTCCTTTTTTCATTTTCCACCTGAAGATCTTTGTGCATTTTGATGTGAAAGTTAACTTTTATTTCCTTTTTTATCCTTCCATCCCTCCTCCTGTCTCTCTCTCCCTCCCTTCATCCCTCCATCCATCCATTCTTCCCCTCACAGTGTCCTGATGAATTTTACTTTTCACCCCCGTCTCTTTTCTATCACATTTCTTTTTCTGATTTTAATATTTTAAGATTCAGCTTCTTGTCCTCCAACCATCCCTCCATCATTTTTCATTAAAAAACAAGTCACCAGAGCTAAAACTTTAATGTGAAGTTTGATCCCTCCATCCATCCATCCGTTCTTCAAATGCATTTTTCATCCCTCTCTCTCTCTCTCTCTCTCTCTCTCTCTCTCCCACCTCTTTTTTCTGATTTTTTAATATTTCAGCGTTCAGCTTCTTCTCCTCCACCTCTCTATCCCTCCATCCCTCTCTTCATCCACCACAGTTTGGTGTTGAATTTCACTTCATCCATCCTTCCTCATCTCTCCATCAGCCCCTCTTTTTCTTTTTCTCCACCTGTTTTTTTCTATCCTCACTTTCTCCTTTACTTTTTCATCCATCCATCCATCCATCCATCCTTCCTCTCACCGACATAGATGACCCCCTCCTTGGTCTTGGCGGCGGCCTCCTCCACTCCGGCCTTCGTCTTCTCGGCGGCGGCCACCACTCCATCCTTCGCCATGGAGAATCCCTTCTTCAGAACGTCCATGATGCTCTGCGTTTCCTCTCTTCTTCTATCTTCCTCTCGTTTTCTCTCTGCTCTTCTGTCCCTCCTTCTTCTTCCTCTTCTTCTCCTTCCTCTACTGCTGCTGCTCCGTCTGCCTCGGTCGTCTCGTCTCTTCTCGTCTGTCGGTGATCTGTTCTTTCTGCTAATGGATGAGAGAGAGAGAGAGAGAGAGAGAGAAGGGGTGGGGAGAGGGCACGTGAGAGAGAAAAAGAGGGAGAGAGAGAGAGAGAGCTATTACGAGAAAGGGAGGGAGAGTCATGTAGAAGCAACTTGTTCACTGAAGCAAACAGAACCGAGAGAGAGGGAAGTGGTGGAGAGAGGAAGAGATAAGAAAGGACAGATAGAGGAAAAGGAATGAATGGATGAGAAGAAGAGACAGAGGAGGAACCAGAATAATTAATTCACAGTGAACACAAAAGGCCTTTCTCCGTCTGTCAGAGCAGAACATCCACCTTCAACACAACCTGACTCCAGGAAACCGCCTCATGGACGACGTCTGACGTTGACTAAAACATTTACCCTCCGAGGATTCTGGGTATTTTCAAGATCTTTGCATAGTTTATTTAATTCTCCTCTCACCAGAACTTTCATATAACATAATAACCAAGACATAATAAACATTTTCAGAATAATCTCAGCTTTATCTCTGATGCTCCGACCTCACGGTGACGGCCCTCAGCACCTGATTGGTTAGTGTCACACAAAAGGAGACGGACGGTCTTGAATCTACATTTGAGTATGTTTTAAATGAGTATATGTAAATGCAGTGCATGCATGTTCGCCATGGTAACCAACGTCCAAATCAGTGTTTCAGTTTTCTAATGCTTCAGTTATTATTATATAGTTACAGAGAAGTTTAACCTCACGCTGCATTCCAGAAGTTCTGAGTTCCAACTCAGAAGGTTGAACTTGAACGCCCCCTGAAGTCAGATTTCCAACTCAGAAAGTCGGAGCAACTCCACCAATCCCGACATCAGAATCCAAGATGGCTGCTCCTCACATCAACAGCACTGAACTCCTCTGCTAATGTTCCTGTTTATAGCAGTTTGTTTCACATTCCCTCAGTTTGAAAAAAATATGAAATACTCTGAAAAACAAAGACATCTTCTGCTCCTCGTCTCCTCTGAGGTGTTCACGGTCGATTTCGGAGGTGACGTTGCTCCCAGTTCTGACCTCCGACCTCTGATGTAAACGGAACAAATCAGTAGTGGTAGTTTCGTCTATCATGTGACTGTGACGTGATGATGTGACAGACCTAAAACTTACAGCTACACGAGCAGGATGTGGAAAAAGTCAAGTGTCTGGAAAATATATAAAAATGAGATGTTCCTAAAAAAGGCAGATCTGGAAGAGGAAACTGGAAAAGCACCTGAGAACCGTCTGCAGCTGATGAACTGTCGCTGTGTTTCCTGCTGATACAGGCTCACACAGTTTAACACTGACGCTGCTGTTTGTGTCGTGAACCTGAGAACTTTCCCATCATTCCCATCCCTCCTTCATGAACGCAGCATTAGTCCACGGTCGTCTGGGGCTTATGGGAAATGGTGTCTGTTAACAGCTGCTGGAATCATATGTCGTCTTTATCTGAACATATGAAGCGAGCCATTTGAGTTTTAGTTTGACGTCAGTTTGACCGTGGACGAGGTTTTCTAGCTTCAGGAACCGAACCAGGAAGTTCTGGTTTCAGTCCGGCTCCTTGTTGCAGTGATGACCGCTAACGTTGTGGCTGGAGGACATCATCATCTTCCTCCTTCCTCCTCCTCTGTCCTGACAGGAACCTGAATGTGACTCAGCAAAACACACACACACAGTGGTCACACCCTTGGCTGCCTCACCCCTCCTCTGATTGGCTGACAGCCGGCGCCCGTCTATTTTTAGATCCATTTTATTTCATTTTTTCCCCTCAGGATCGACAGGCGGCGGATCAGCAGCAGCGTTATGGGGCTGCTGTGGGTTTTCGTGGCGATGGGAGCCGTTCACCCAACAGCAGTGATCAATACTGACCATCACACACACACTCTCTGTCTCACAGAGTAATGTAATACTTATTGATTTCCATAAAGAATCCTCTAACAGCAGCACAGGCACCGACTGATGATCTGATCCTTTTCTGTTTCAGACAGTTGTTGTGTTTATTCAGATCTTTACTTACTGCTGATACTACGATGTAAAAATACTCCATTACATGTAAAATTCTGCATTCAGGAAGTATCATCAGCTGAATGTACCTGAGGTATCACAGTAACAATACTTTGGCCTCTGACTGATGAACTGTTTTAGCATTTTAGGCCCCAAACCTCAGACCAAAGGACCAGAGGTGGACTTAGTCTCAATCAAACTGAAAACACTTTGATGGTTCAGACTGTCTGACCAGGTACAGGAAGTTGATGCTCAACACCTTTTAAATAATAAAAGAAGGGAAATAAGAGGAAGAGAAAATGAGTCGCAGTTGCAGTAGGACATGGGGAGGAGATGAAATGTTTACTTGTGACGACAGGACGAATCCTACAAAGTGTTTTTCTTTATTTGGGAAGATTTAAAGTAAAAAAATAAATTAATTGAAGTAATGTGAAGTATTTAAGGAGATGTCTTCATATAAACCACTGCTTTAATGTCAGAGTTTTTGTTCTGCTGGTTAATGTGATGCCAGTGGCTTCATGCTGCTGTTAGCCTCTAGCCAAGTGTGTGTGTGTGTGTGTGTGTGTGTGTTTAGCTGGCATTATACAACCAGTGTGTGTCCCTGTCAGCAGACAATGGAGTCTTTAATTCAGACGAAACAGAAGATAATACAGTGGAAAACAGCTTTAACTCAGTGACAGACAGAGGGAAAGTTTCATCACTGTTTATTTTCTATTAAAGTTCATTGACCTTTTGCTTCAGAGAAACAAAGAAATGCTCGTCACCACATGTGGGAGTTTAGTGTGATGATAATGATGTGGAAAGGTCATAAACAACTGTACTAAACCGTCACCTGTCTGAGCTCAGGAACAGGATGTCAGAGGTGGTGAGTTTAAAAACCAGCAATGCCAGCGCAGATTAAAACATGAGTACAGTCGTGGAAATGTAGGAGAGTTAAAGGTTTTATAGATTAAATTAAAGATGAAGGGTTGTGTTGGACGGTGGACTGAGGTTTTGTTTGTCTGGAGTGTCCAGTTCTCTGAGAGGTCTGTACAACCTGCTCCAGATCACCTGTGTGAGGAATCCAGCACCTGCCTGCTAATTGATACTCCGAGCGTCTTAATGATGGTGGTGTGTGTGTGTGACTGTGTGTTAATTTTGTTTTCATAACAGCTGTGACATGAATGTTTCTGCAAACCCAGCAACAACCTGACTATCCCACCAGCAGAACCACTTCACTTTGGTTTTCAGGCATCAGATTTTACTGTAGATAAATAATGTAGATAAATAGTGAACTGGAGACAGTGTTAAAACTGAATGAGTAAATCTCTGTTACTCTAAATTTGTAAAACAGACGCTCACTTCTAATCAACTCTGTTGGAAATATTCATATTTTAGTTTTATATTCTCTCTTTTTTTCCTTCTTGCTTTTGTTTTATTCCCATAAACCAGTGGTGATCTGACAGGACCAGCAGTGTTTGACCAGTTAAAGCTAAAAAGACATCAGAGACTGAAGTGGAAATGATATCTGTCCAGTGTTCAGTCTGTGTTCGTCTGGTAATTTTCTGCCCTCTTGTGGCCACAGTAGGTTATTTTCTCTGGAAGCTGGTCGACCACCAGCCTGGAGCAGATGTGCATTAAGGATAATCCTGGGATCTTAGCAGGGTACCCCAGACGTCTCCCTACTCAGCACCATTTTCCAGCTCCTCCTGGAGGATCCTGAGCTGTTCCCAGGTCAGATGAGGTATATAATCCCTCCAGTGAGTTCTGGGTCTACCCTGAGGTCTCGTCCCAGTTGGACGTGCCTGGAAATCCTCCAGAGGAAGGCGCTCAGGAGGAGCAGTGACTTTGCTCCGAGCTCCTCACCCTGTCTCTGAGGCTGAGCCCAGACTTCCTGCAGAGGAGACTCAGTTCAGCTGCTTGTATCTGTGATCTGTCCTTCCTGGTCTCTACCCAGATCTCGTGACCATAGGTGAGGGTTGGACCGACTGGTAAATCCAGAGCTTTGCCTTCAGACTCAGCTCCCTCTTCACCATGACAGTCTGGTACAAAGTCCTCATTACTGCTGACGCTGCACCAATCCACCTGTCGACCTCCTGCTCCATCCTACCCTCACTCGTGAACAAGACCCCAAGATACTTAAATTTCACTTGGGGCAGCAACTCTCCCCCACACAGAGGAAACAAACCACCCTGAACCAGAAATAGAAGAAAATAAAGACTCAGGAAAAGCAGATCCTTTTTTTGGTATGCTGTTTTTTATTTTTGTAGGCGAGAATCAAACAACCCTTCATCATAGCACCTGGAGGAGCCACAGAGACACAGGGAGAACATGCAGTGCTGCTCAGCAAACAAGGACTTGTGACTTGAGCTGTCGGATTGTTCTTCTCAGGGTTGCAATCTCATTTTCTTGATCACGTTTCCTTTTTTCAGACATTTCATGGATGGATCTCAGCTCATCTTCGGTTTCGACCAGGTCCTGTATTCTCCTCTGAGTGTTCTCACGCACCTGTAATTCCTCACGAAGCTCAGAGGCGGTGGTTTCCTGCCGAGCGAACAGAGGCCTTTTTCTCATCAGCTCTAACTCACAGTCCTGCTTCTCTTTGCACAGGTGTTCAAGCTCTTGATGGAGGGTGAGCTTCTCCTTCGTCCAGGACGTCACTAATAAATGAACCTCCTCCTCAAGATCATCCAGCTGTTTTTCATCGTGCTCTCTCTGCTCCTTCAGTGACTTTATCTGTTGGCGAAGTAGCTCACAGCCTCTCTCATGTGGTCCCAGTGTCTCCATGTTGTTCTCCTCCACTCTGCTCATGTCTCAGGGTTCTTAAAGACAGAACTCTGACTGGTGGTTTAAAGTTTGTTACTTGTGTGACATCATCAGAACCAGTGAGCCTGTTCAGAATGTGTGACATCATCAGAACCAGTGAGCCTGTTCAGAATGTGTGACATCATCAGAACCAGTGAGCCTGTTCAGAATGTGTGACATCATCAGAACCAGTGAGCCTGTTCAGAATGTGTGACATCATCAGAACCAGTGAGCCTGTTCAGAATGTGTGACATCATTGACGGAATCTGCCTCAGTTCAAAAGGAAACATGGCTGCTTCACGCTGATGGCTCTGGTTAGAATACAGTCCTGCAGGGGTGACGTGTTCATGTAGTCCAGCCCTGAAGTTAGTATCAGCCTGGCTCCCTCCACAAAAAGCCAATGGGATTTTTTCATTGGGTTTCTGACCCTTCATCTCCAGGACTCTGACCTCCATGGCAGTCAGCTTGGCTCTGTACCTGCTGTCTGTGCTGCTTTCAAACATGCAAGCCAAGGTGGGAGGGGAGGAGCTGGGAGGGGCTGTGGCCTGTTGGAGGAAACTGTGGGAGTCTCAGAAACTGTAGCGTGGCTCTGCTGTACCGAGGAGGTTCCCTCATCATTCTGAGATCGGGCATCACATGGGGAATCACCACCGCTCTCTACGACAGACTGAGCAGACACAGAGGAAATCAATAAAATATCATCCAGAATATGGTGCAGGTATTTTACTCTGAGTCTTTGTATGAAAGTGTTTTGCATCCTAGAAACAGTTGTGTCACCACAACTCATCATAATTCTGTTTAAGTCACTATATTTATTATTTATTATATATTTATTATTTATTTATTTAGTTTTTAATAGTAAAAGGTCCCCTGGCTGTCTTTTTAGGTCCTTTGTCAAAGTGTCTTGTCATAACCAGTCCAGTAGATGGTGCTGTGTTAAAAATAAAACACAAGATCACTCTCCTCAGCTGCAATGGGCTCAGTGCTCTGATTAACACGTTGGCTGTTCATTCTGAACATACACAATAATGAACACAACATTTCCCAAAACAAAACAAACAAATAAAACTTAAATGAACTGAGATAAAACATCTAAAACTGTCAGAGGAAAATAAAATAAAAATAAAATTGTTTTTATAATATAATACATGGATAAATGTTTCAGACCTTTCAGCTCTCAGTCAGAACTTTTTCTTTGTTTATTTACTTTTGTTGTTGTTTTTCCTGTGTATTATATGAGCGTGTCCGCTGGGCGGGGCTGGCCTCCTCTTTCCACCAATCAGCGTGCCGTATTTGCCACGTTGCACCGGAATTCCCCTCGACCTACGGGGCTTTCCGCTCAGACTGACAGGCTGCTGTCACCATGACAACAGAGCTGAGTTGCGTCACGCGCTGGGTGGACAGCGAAGCCTTGTTTTCCGGTTACCGTCAAAATAAAAGCTTGTAATTACCGAGGCAGAAGCTGCGCAGTTTTCATGTTGAAATAAAAATGTCTTGGTGACTCTGACAGAAAATTAAACTTTGAAATCGACTGTGATATTACACAAAGTAGGTCGTTTTATTCATCTGTTTCTGCTGTCTTTATTCATAGTTTGTGGTTTGCCTCAAAATTTGTGGTTTTTCTTCTTTTTGTGGCTCTTGTTATTTTTATTTAAAAATAATTATTTAAAACTAAGCTGGACCTTTTGCTTTTCTAACCTATATCAGCTCTGATGTCTGAGTTAATTTATTGACAATTTTACATGTAATTGACCTGTCTGCGTGTTTTATTTTGAAAAGCAGAAGCAGGAAGTCACCTCAGGTGTGTTGCAGCTGGTTTCTGGTTCGGGTCAGTTTGGATTTTTGTGTTTTTCGGGGAAACGGACGGACAGACGGATCCGCTGTAAACAGGTAAAACTCACCTTTAAACCGTTTGTTTCTGTTTGTTTTAACACAAAGTGAAGAGAAGCTGCTGCTGCTTCACTGATCAACTCAAATACACTAAATCAAACTCCTTATTTTAGTTTTCATGTGCACGTCAGAAATGTGAGTTCAAATCTGTGGATTTTAGAGTGAAAACAGCTGAACGTTGCTTCAGTTCCTCAGTTTGCTTCTTCAGTGAATATTAGGTGTTAAATTTAAAGGGTATTTAAGATGTTAGGTTTATTTAAACATTTTAAAGCTTCGTGTGTTAATTCTGAACCTGAACATTAGAATAAACACACCAGACAGTGTTTGTGAAGGTGAAGTGGTTTTATAGAGAACTGAACTGAGGTGTGTGTGCTGCTGTATTTAGGTGGGATTGTGTAACTGAGAGGAAAAGTACTGAAGCAGGGAAACAGAGTGATTCAGCTGGGTGCAGAATTTCATGAATGTGCGCGATTAACCGTTTCTTTAACTTTAGTTTACTGTATTTTAATTTGACCTGAGCAGAGTTGTTCTTATTTTCACATATTTTTATTATTTCTTTGATTCTCACCCTCTGAACTAATCCAGGTTTATGTGTTGTTATCAGGCTAAAATTATCCCGTGAACTCAAGCCCACAATTGGTTCATTAAACACAGTTAGAGGTGTGATTTATTGATTTTTTTTATTGTAAACTAACATGATCAGGACTCGTATCGATTGTCTGATCGTATTTATATTGATTGACATTAACTACAGCTTCATTTTAGCCGCAGGTTGTAATTTAAAAGAACTTAATGCAACTTTTCCCCATTGAATTATCTGAAAAAGATAACACCTGTCTGATATATTTAGCTGAGCTAAAACTTCAAAAAAATCTGAGTTTAATCAAGCTAACGGTCCGTTTCACCTGTCAGTGCCGTCAGATTCCCTCTGCGCATGCGTCAATACTGTGGTCGCTAGAAGCGTCAAAATCGATTTTTTAAGCCTAATTTTATTTTTACACTTTTTAGATCTTTTAACTAAATATTTTAAACAGAAGAAGGATTTTAGTCGTCACACGTTTGAATCTGAGGTAAAGAAAGTGGTACTAACGTTAGCAGCAGCTCGGCTGCACCAAACCGCATCGGAGAAACACTGATTTTTAACATGAAGCTGTTTTGTTCAGTGTTTTTGCTGATGTTTATCAGCTGCTCTGGTTGCTCTGGAGAGGAGGGGACCTCTGTCGATGATTCGGCTGACAGCTCAGACTACAACTCCCATGATCCACTGCTTCACCGCGTCGTTAAACTACGTCTTTGGTTATTGTATTTATTTAGAGCCCCCTAGTGGCAGAAAATTACACACTGTACATTTAAATCTGAGGAAGCACATTAATCTGACTGATATAACCTGACAAAATCTCACATATAAGTCTGCAACTATTGATTATTTTTTTATTATTAATCTGATTAGTTGATTAGTTTGTTTATAAAATGTAATAGCAAAAAGTGTCCATGCCCAAAGCCAAAGATGATGTATTCAGATGTTTTATTCTAAAAACAATTAGATAAGACAAAGAAAAGCAGCTACAGATTATCCAAGTAGCTGCTGCTGATCAGTTACTCTTTGCGATGCTTCTCTCATGAAACAAATAAAAAGAGAGTTCCCAACTCAAGGTTCAGGATTTCCAGTTTTTCTTTGTTTTATGTCACAGAAAACTGAATATGTTTGGGTTCTTGTACTGTCAACATGAGGTACATCCACAGAGATGTTAAACGTTGCCAAGTACCAGTTTATTAAACGTGAACATTTGCTAGTTTCTTCAGTTTTTTCTGAGACTAAACTTGACTTTTAACTGTCACTGTTCACTCAGGGTTCAGGGCTGTCTGATGAGTTATAATGAGAATAACTGTCCGTTCTCCTCTGATGGAACAATACGACCTTACTGAAGATTTCTGTCCCTGAATCAGTGACAGTGAAAGTCAAAGAACCGGCAGCTGTAGCTGCAGCTAACAGAACAGTTTATATCAGCAGACTTGTTATCGATGATCAGTTTATCATGACATGACATTCACCAAACTTTCCAAATGTATTCCTGTTTATATTCTGAAGGTGTTTGTTCATTTCATTCACAAACTGATTTATTCAACATTTTATTCTTACAAACACGAAACAAGAATTTTGAACCTGGTTTTATTAAATGTTCAGAATTTCATGCAAATTAGCTAATTTTTAATTAGATAATACCTCATTTGCATATTTATGAAGAATGTTTCAGAAAACTTTTTACACAAAAAATTATTGTCTCAGAGTAAATAAAGTTAGTTTAAATATTTACCTTGTTGTGTTTTGCTTCAGACTTTAAATTACAGAAAAATCCAGACTTTTATTAATTAACTATCAAATGATTTTTGCAGTAGATTTCCTCAGAAGATAAAAAGATTTTGTCCTGAAGGTGGCGCTAGAAACACTGTCAAAAAGTGTCATCAGGAAATTTCAGCGTTGCTGTCGTTGGAAGGTGGATTTAATTTTTTTAAATTTTTTTTTAGGCTAGTAGTTTCCCCTTGCTTCCAGTCTTTGTGCTAAGCTAGGCTAAAACCTGGACATTCTGGGAGAAACAACTGACTGTGGAGGAGACAGAAATGTTGGATTGTTCCTTTAACAGAAGCAGCAGTTTGTTGTTTATTCAGTCTGGATGGAGTCGAGGATTGTCCCCAAATAATCAGCGAGCAGCAGGAGGAGGAGGAGGAGGAGGAGGAGGAGTGGAAATTCCCACTGATGTATTTAGATATGACTCCATCACACTAACAAACACTCACCGAGCTGTGAGCAGTGATTAACTCTTGATTTGGTGTCTGCAGGAAAATCCCTGAAGGAGGAAGAACAGATCGGCCTCCTCCTGCAGGGAGCGCAGCCTTCATCTTCATCACCTTCATCTTCATCTCTGTTCCTGCTGAGTCATGGCCGGAGCTCTGAGGTACGTCTCATTTATGTGACCGGGCAGAGGGATGTGAACTGGGAGGAGGAAACAAAGTGAAACATGTCTGAGTTTTCTTTTCGTGGTTTGTTGTGAAGTTAAGTGAAAGTTTATCTGGACGTCTGAAATAAGTCGAACTGTTAGATGGGATGATGCCTGTGAGCTCCAGCTGAGCTCCAGTCCAGGCTGAAGACAAATCCAGTGACGTTTTAGATAAACAGTGTTTTTCCAGCTCTGTGTCAACAGTTTGTGTTTGTTTCAACATGATGACTGGAGCAAATCCAAAATCTGACCACAGCAGCATCCTGCAGATCTGTGGTGTCAGACTCAGACCCCGTTTGTTTTCCTAACATAACGCTGTCAACATGTCAAGATGTGATTTACAGTGTTGCATGAGCGTTATGAAAGTTTTTTGTACCACAAGGCTGGAACGATATTTTTATCTCCTGATTTGATACTGTCATGATGCTTGCTGCAGATTCAATTTGCATTTTTTAAGTATTGCAATATGATGTGATATGATATGTGTAATTTAACATGAAAAAAAAGAATAATACATGCCTAGAGACTGTGTGTATCTCGGGTTATATTTTCAAAGACAGTACACATCACATATATTACAGCAGCATCATTGTTATAAACTCCTTGGTTCTAATGGTCTAATAAAAACATCTGTCTTCAGGAAAACCACTTAAGAGGTCATTGACCAATACAGGAGTCCTCTACCTGTTAATTAAATAAAGTACTGTTACTGTGAAATGCATGAAAGCAGAACTAGTGCTTTTATTTTGAAGCGCCTGGAAGATTTTGTGTCGGGAGTGTAAATACGGTTGCAGAGAACGTGAAACTTCCGGTTAGCAGTTAGCAGTTAGCGGTTCGCGGTTCACTGTGAGTGGAAAGGTCGGTTAAACCGTTCCCGCTGACCGGTTACGGCTTCACTTTAACACCATGAGCGGGAAAAGACCGACTTCCTGCCGCCATTTGAACGAACTAACAGCTCTCCGGTTCACGCGCCGATGCTAACAGGCTAACTGCCTAGCTCCTGCGCTAACATGGTAGTTGCTAGCGGTTATTACGTTAGCTCAGTGTAAATACTGAGCAGTGTATTTGTGGTACTGTGTGGTACTTTTACTTCAGTAAAGTATCTGATTACTTCTTCCACCACCGAAAGTCTCACAGTAACACAGACACACTAACAGATGGAGGCAGTGGAATTCCAGCAGCTCCTGGTTAAATCGCTGTTTTTGTCAATGGAGTCTGGTAGTAAGTACATAGATAATTATATATATATGTATATGTGTGTATATTTATCTCTGTAGGAATCTTATCCATAGTGTTGTCAGTGACACAGTGGACGTACTTGACGTGGACTGTTCATTGGATTACTCACTGTTCCTGATCAATACTGCACCGATACATTATGTTACACTCCGTAACATTAGAACATTATAAGTTTGGTTTCCAGGTGTTGTGGTTGAGTTTGAGATGGCATTAAGAAAAAGAGAGGAGGTTAATAGAAATGTGGCCGACCTGTTTCAGAGAAACGTTAAGGTGAATTCACCTCAGTGTATTCCTGCAGAGGTCAGAACTCTCTCAGAAATACCCCAAACACAAACTTCCCCCTCGGGTTTTCTCTCGTCTGACGGCCTCGCTCAGTTACTGTACCTGCTGTGGGTTTATGTTAATGACCGCCATCTCTGCTGCTGTGTGATTGGCTGTCATCATCAGAGGGGCTGTCCCACCGCCAGGGGACACGGTTGAAGTCTGCAGAATGAGACGATTCAGATCAGATTTGAGTCAGATTCTGCTGTGAGGCGGGTTTTTTTCCTCTTTTGTCTGATGTAGAGCTCAGGAGTGACAGGAAGTAAAAAAAAGACACCAGAAAGACAGAAAACTGAGCAGGAAGGAAGTAAAGAGAAGCTGGAGGTCTGAATATGAAACATCAGGTCAGTCTGAGTCTGTGTTTGTCTGCTGAAGGACATTAATTCACACGTTTGTCCTTTAATTCTGCTGCATTTTCTGGTTGTTTCCTACTGAAGTTGTTTTTAGGTTCATGTGTTTTTTATTTTGCCTGTAGAACTGCAGTTTTATTTAACAATATTTCTGATGATTTAGTCCAGTATTTTTTCAGTTGAACTATTTATCAGAAATAATCCAAGATGTCTGCTTACGTTTCCCCACCGACTCAGATATGAGCAAAGTGAGAAACAGAATATCACATGCAGATGACACATGGCTGTTTAGAAGAGATTTGTGATCAGTGAACCAAAACTTTTTGCAGTTAAACAGAAATAAAGTTAAAATTATTGTTTTTAAAAGTTGCAGATTTAGAAAAAAAACCAAAACACACAATCTAAGTTGTAAATCTGGCTGTAGCCACAGACGTAGATTTCACCAGGGCAGCTAGAAAAATCAGCTGAGTGTCACTGTGAGAATATCCAGAATTAAAAGACTCAGATTTTCACCAAAATGAATGTGACAGCGCTGCAGAGCATTCAGCCTGTGCACGTTAGATACAGTGTCACAGCAGCTATGGTTAAATATTTAATCAAACCTCTGTCAGGCAGAAAAGGAGCTAAGGTGCTAACATGCTAACAACAACAATGTTAACATGCTGATGTTTAGCAGGTGTAATGCTAACCATCATAGTTCTGCAGTGTTAAACGGTGAGCAGTACTTGAGTAAATATACTCAGTTACTGAGTACTGCATGACAGATGTAAACAAGATAAAACATTCTTCCACCTGTGTGTGGTTCTTTACAGTGTGAGGAAGGTTTTCAAAATAAAACAAAAAGGAGGAAACAATAAACTTTAACAGATAAAATGTGAAATATTCGGATCATGAACTGAAAAACGTTCAGAGACTTTTTGAGAACTGTTCTGGTTTTTTAAAGAAACTGGTTCCTGGTTTCTGTCACAGGAACCTTGTTTCTCCTCAGTCTGTTATTCTCTGCAGCAGCTGTGACATCACCGTGTGTAGCCACGCCCCTCCCCCCTCCCAGCCCTGATCTGGAATTCTGGGGGTTTTCCTCGGCTCGGCCACTTCCAGGAAGTGACTGAAAGCAGACTGCGGGGAGGGGAGGGGGGTAAAACGACACAGGCGCACAGTGAGAGAGAGAGAGAGAGAGAGAGAGAGCGAGTGAGCGAGCGAGCAGAGAAGAAGAAGAAGAAGACGAATGTTTGTCCGTCATGTGAAAGTGAAACTGCTGCAGCTTTTTGTTTATTTGTTGTTTCCTTCTTTTGATTTTCATTGTCGTGTTGGGACTTTGAGCTTTGACAGACGAAGGTTTAACGTGAGTCAGATCAGAGTTTCCTGCTCACACTGTGTGTGTGTGTGTGTGTGTGTGTGTGTGTGTGTGTGTGTAAACCAGGTTTAAATCCTGTTGTTTATTTGTCTGTTTGTTCTGCAGGATGAGTGAACCTCAGTTCATCAACGTCTACGACAATGATGTGAGTACTCTTCAGTTTTAATCTCCTCATTAACGCCTCAGCAGCAGAGCGCAGGATTCAGCTCTTCTCTGCTTTTTACCTGATTTCTTTCTAAGATGGACGATACATTTATTGCATAATGAAAGTGGCTGTTTGATTGAATGGAGTTTCTAACGTTGGTGTGAAAGATGTAACGGTGCCCGGCAGCAGAGGCTCAGAAAGGGGATTTTGCTCTTGTGAAATGATGTGAGGAAACTCAGAGGAAATTAAAGTTTGTAAACGTGTAAAAACAGATTTGTAGGTTTGTTAATCGTCTCTGCTCCTGTCGGCTTGTTTTAGTGTCGTTTAGTGTTGTAGTTTTTTGCAGCCTCCTCTGTCAGGTTTCCTTTGCTAAAGATGCTTAAAGATGCTCATCAGTGGGACTAAGTCAAGTTAAATGAAGTCCTGTGGTTGGATGTTGCCGTTTGTAAATTTGTGTAGAGAAGATTTGTTGCTGTCAACACAAACTGCAACGTTACACAAAGACAAAGAGGAAATGAATGAAAACATCTGATGCAAAGCAGAAAACTGTGGCTCTGATTTCCCTCTGGAAACATCTGCATCACACTGGATTAAAATCTTAATCTAAAACAATCAAATCAAATGATTCTGTTAAACAGAAACCGTCACAGCAGGGTTTTTCCTGCTGGTATCAGACTCAGGTGCAGCACTCAGGTCGCTCTGGGCTCCACCTAAACTGAGTTAATGTAAAATCACTGTGGAGACTTTTCTCTGATCTGATGGCTGCAGTTGGCTTCTTCTTTACAGAGTTTTTTGGTTGTTCCTCAGGCTCAAAATGTGTGAAATTACATATATTTTAATTGAGAAATGTAAATTTTTCTCGGGGGAGGAGCCTCACCAAGCATGTGTCTTCCACAAACTCAGGAAACGCTGCAAATAGCAACAAGAAAAAATTCCAGTTTATGTAGAACTCATGTTTTAAAGATGCAGAGAAAAAATGATTTGCATGTGTAACTGTGTGTTTCCTGCTTTGAATCTGAGTGCACATCATCTTTCTTCTTTGTGTAACTTCATCATTGAGCTATAAATCCCCAGAAACCTGTTTTGATTTCTTTTTTAAAGTTTGAACTTTATTTAACCAGATAAGAAGCTGGAAACCTGCAAATGGTAACATCAGCACAGAAACTGGATTTCTTTACTGACCTTTACTTCTGCTGCAACTTAAGAACAAAGTTAATATGTGACACGAGCTGCAGTTTGATCAATCACTTCTTTTATCTGTTTATCAATCTAATGTTACACTGAGTGATTAATGTTTCTGAGTGGCGCCCTCCACTTCTTTATTTAATTCATCCGTCAGAACAAAAACCCAAACAGATTCAGTTTTACGTCTTTTACGTCACAGACCCTGGAACATGATTATATTTGGGATTTTTTGTGTTGAAGAAATGATTCATATAATCATGTAATCGATCAATCACCTCATCATTTTGATACCTGACCCCAGAGATGTGTCACCGTGTGGTGATACCTGATGATTAATAACTCACTCTCCATAAGAAAACCCTGCAGCCCCTAAAATCTCTGAAGATTTCTCCTCTTCAGATGACAGCTGAGGCCTTCACAGAAAGAGATAGAAAGAGATTGATTGATTGATTGATTGATTGATTGATTGATTGATTGAAAGATTTTAAGGTGCATTCACAAACTGACAGACGTTCTGTTCCAGCTCTGAATGTTAAGAATATCTTTTCTTCTTCTGCAGCTGCAGCTGAATTTGATGCCGTACGACTACATTCCTCCCGTGGACATAAAGACTGAACCCTACATACCTGAGACAGGTACGCAGGCCGACAGGTGCTGTCACAGTGACATCATCAGCACTCAGGTGTTGAACAGTGAGCTAAAGTTTTATTCCCGCATGTTTTCACTTCCTGAAATTTATTCGTCAGAAATACTTCATACAAAAATCTGTTTATTTATTTTTACATTTTTGGAAACACTTTATTGTTCGTTAGCATCTGTGACAGTCATGGTCGGAATATCTCCATGACACCTCGAGAGAAGTTCTTCACATTTGACAGTTCACTCTGATGTGTTTAAAGCTCAGTCCTCAGAATTTAGGACCTTAGGCTCAAAATCTCCAGAAAATCAGGGGAGATATTAAAAGAACTCTGGAACCTTCCTGTGCAGGTTAGACCATGATTTTGAATCTTCCCAGGAGATGATACAAGTTCTCAGGAACCTCTTCTCTCAGGCTCGTGACATCAAAACCTGAGCCCAGTCTTTTCAAAACCTTCAGAGATAACCAAGGAGAACAGTTTTAACAGATAACTCTGATATGTTTTAGTGACATAGAAACTTCTTTTTACCTTTAAATGGGTTAGAGCCTTTTTTGAACTAGACCCTTCTTTAAAACATCCTGCAAGTACCTGAAATCTAGACCTACAATATCTAGAGTCTGCAAGAACATATGAACCTATTTTTACACTTTCTAAATCCTCCTTTAAACTTCGCAGAACTTTTGTCAAGTCCTCAAGTCTTTCAAGAACCTCTTTTAAACTTCATAAACCCCTGTCAAGTCCTTGGGTCTTTCTAGAACCTAGAACCTAGCCGGAACCTTTTAGTTGTAGTTTTTGATCAGTTTTGTGCTGTTATTACAGACAGGAAGTACCGATATCAGAAATACAACAGATGTTAATGACTGGACTTAAACCATGGATGCTGAAGTTCGTGATCAGAGTCCTAACCCCTGAACCACGGGGGCGCCCTCATACCTGCGAGTCTGACGCAACCTTTCTACAATCTTGTGTTCATACCTGGAAACACGGACTGAGACATTTCAGAGCTATTAACCAGAAGTAGACAGATTAAACTATTGTCTAGAACTTGCCTACCTTACACACTGACCTGTACTCGGGAACCCACCTGAACTTTAGTATCCTCCTGTTACAAGAAACAGAGACTGTGAATGAGCAGTATCTGGGAAGCTAGAACTACGCTTTCTAGAGTTTACTCACAGGGAAACCACCTCCTTCCACCTTCTGACTCCATGTAAAAAGTCCTGTAGCTGAAATAGTGAAAGTTGGAGGTGAAATTCAGAAACCGTCAGTCACTGATTCACCTCTGAATGAAGAGAATTTCTTGTTAATTATTATTCTGTGTCTGTGTTTCAGCTCATGGTCCTTATATTCAGATCATAGAAGAGCCAAAACAGGTGAGACTGATATTTTACTTCCTGTCTGTATCTGTAATAATTATACAAACTCAATCCACATTCATATTGTTGACTTTGGTTGGTTTATTTAAATGCACACTTTTTTGGTAATATATAATGTTCAGGTAATATATCAGAACACACTGGAAAATGTTCATTTATTATCACGTCAGTCTGAGAAAAGCAGCAAATGTCGACAGTTTAGAACCTGAAGGAGTCAAATGTAAAGTTGTATATGTGCAGTTTATGTAATAAACAACACTACAAACTGTATATAACAGAAATGAAATCAAATACTATGATGTAGTGTTTAGTGTGATCCTATAAAAAAGCACAAAAATAACAATAGAAGTGATGTAAATGTGTAAATAAATGTGTATAATTTAGGGCCAGGTGCATGTGTGAGCTCCAAGGATTTAATTTGAGAAAAACAAACAAAAGGTCTGTTTACATCAGATCTTACAGGTGATTCCCCGTCTTCAGGTGGATCCACATGTTACTGTAACAGTCACTTCCTTTAATCCAGGGTTTTCCCAACAGTCATTTAACAACACGGGACTGAGCTGCTGAGCACAAACAGGCTGCCTGCAGGAAGTCAGGGAGTTTCTGCTGCTAAAGGTCATGTGACTACAGCGACGAAGACACTGAGTCCTCTTTACTGTCTGTATGCAAATCAGTCAGTTCTGGTTTGAAGAGAAAAGAAGAACCAGCTTTATGCAATCAGTGGATGAACAAACCTGAAATAATTACTCACACAGACTCAGAGTCAGGTTTTCTTATGGTAACTGGAGGGTTAACGACACAACACAGAGGAATACTGACAGAGATGAGGAGTAATCAGGAATTAACAACACAGAAAACACTAAATCACACATGCAATCGATTAAATTTAGTAACATTAAAAACAATGTATCCTGAAATTTAGAAACAAGTCATCCAGTTAAAAATGATTTATCAATGGCTCATTGATAAATCAACTGATCATTGCAGCTCTAAAGTAGATGCAGCCGGTTTATGAGTTAGAAACAGATGAGGAGCTTCCATCATTATTGGGGAAATTAAATTCAATACATTTTTCTATTTCTTAATGAAAACAAACAAACTGCAGAATACAAACTGTGAGGCTTGAAAAGCAGAAACTGGAGATATTTGTGCAGACACAGACGTTGTTAACCACCAGCTGCACAGTAAAAATGTGTGTTTTGTTTTTTACCAGAGGGGCTTTCGTTTCCGTTATGAGTGCGAGGGTCCGTCCCACGGTGGGCTGCCAGGGGCCTCCAGCGAGAAGAACCGGAGAACCTACCCAACCGTGAAGGTGGGTAACGTCAGCTTCAGACACAGCAGCTGCACGCAGATTTTTATTAAAGGGCCAATTCACCTAAATAAGAAACTGAAGCACGGTAAAGGCTCGCTGTCACAGAGGATTTTAAACAGAATAAAGAGCCTGAAAACACAAACAGACTGTACTGAGCATGTGCAGTGTTTTCAAACCCTGATGACTGACCCTGCAATCATTGTCTCAGAATCAGCCGTCGATCGGACATTAAAACATCTTCAGTCGACGATTTCAGTTGTCAGACGTCTGGATCTTCAGGAAGCAGAGAAACAAGCTGAACAAACAGCTGCTCTCCACGTCCTGATCCTCACAGAGAAACATGTTTAACATCAAACTATTTTATTCAGAGTTTTACTGGTTTTAATGATCAGGTCTGTTTGTCTGGAGAGGAGGAGACCTCTGAGGAGGATCCAGCTCCTGAACCATCCACACTGAAGGAACCTGAACCTCCAGATGAAACACAATGAGTTGTAAGATTTAGGAGACGAGGCAGGGATGGAGCTGTATAAACGAAGCTCTGAAATCTGTTAATGTCTTTAAAGAACAATACACTTTTATTCAGTTAAGAATTAACACGTGCAGATGTCATCTCTTCAGACATCCTAACTTTTCAGCCTCTTTTAGCTCCTAGTTTTCTCAGTGTTTTCATCAAACCAGCTGTAAAAATCCTCTGTCGTCTGCTCCTCACATCAGCAGCAGTGAACTCTCTGCTAATGTTCCTGTTTATAGCAGCTCAGTCTCATTAGTTTACATGAAGTCAGTCAGACACAGAGAACTGTTCAGGTTTATCTGTGGACATGTTGCTACGCTGTTTGTAGAGCGATGTTAGCAACTGTTGAGGCATAAAACCAAATGAAACAGACCATTACCTCAATTTAAATCACTGATTTCTCTTGTACTGAACATTACTGGAAACAACAGATATAATATAGGTTGAGTTGTTTTTAGGTATTTTAATGCAGAGAAATTGCAGATTAAACCTTTAGGTACCTTTCTGGTAAACAACATGAGCCCCTCCTGCTATTTTCTCTGCATAAATAATATGTGAACATCATGTTTCTCTGCTTCAATGTTGAGGTTCACTGTTGCTCTGATGCACTCTGCTGCCCCCAAGAGGTGAAAATGAATTACTGTGGCTTTAAGGAAGTTGGTTTCTTGTGACACAGATGATACGTCAACAAAAACTCTGGGTTTTCAGTTTCATTGTGACTTGAGTAATTTCTGAAAATTAAATCAGACTTTAATGTTTCTTCTCTCTGTGTCTCAGATTAATAACTACGTGGGTCACGCCCGGGTGGAGGTCCAGCTGGTGACCCACACCGATCCTCCTCGTGTCCACGCCCACAGCCTGGTGGGACGTCACTGCACAGAGAAGGGCACCTGCACGCTGGACGTCGGCCCCAACGACCTCACCGCCTCGTCAGTATCCAATCACATTGCTGCGTCTTCTCTTAAAACTGAAATATTGTTTAAAAAAAAAAAGCTGCAGCGGCAAAAAATCCCCCGAAGCTCCTGATCGATCAAAACAAAAACACAAACAGTGACGAGGACTCAGGGAGGAGAGGCGGAAAGTTTCCATGCTTTTATTCCTCATTACATGTTGTGTTTCTGATGAACAGCATCATTACTGCAGGAGAAAAACTCCAAAGAGGAAGTCAGACATTTTCCTTTTAAAACTCAGGTTACAAATCCAGGAAACAATAATAACAAGAAAAACTAAGACAAACGACCAACTAATGAGTCATTAGATAAATTCCTAACAACAGTGGTGGAATAAAAAGAAATATTACCAAATATATGAAAGAAATAAGAAGAAATACGACAGGAATTCAAACCTCAAAGGGGATTTTATTAAAGAAGTGACTCCTAACACTGACTGAGACTCAAAAGTAAAAATAAAACTTTTATAAAACACGAGAAAAGAACAAAGGAGCTGTTTACTGAAGAAAATGGACAAACATGAAAAAAGAAAAACAAAAAATATTAAAAACATTATCATGAAATATTAAAATGTCCTTGAACAAGGTATCAAACGTCTGTGGAAGAAAATGTGATTAAATTCATAGAAATTTAAATAAAATGGACTAAACTTCATAAATGAATATACAGAATAAAGAAAATATAAAAATAAAATGTTTTATTTTCTGTCACTTCCTGCAGGTTCAGTAACCTGGGGATCCTCCATGTGACCAAGAAAGGTGTCGTGGAGATTTTGCACAAGAGGCTGAAAGATGAGAAGAAGAGACAGAAAGGACCACACAGTACCCTGACAGGTAAAACACCTGAACCCCCACCTGACAGGTAAAACACCTGACAGGTAGAGTGTGTGTGACGTTGTGCTTCCTGTCGTCCTGTAGACCTCGAGGAGAGCGCCTGTCTGAAAGAGGCCAAGGAGCTGGGGAAGGTGATGGACCTGAACATCGTCAGGTTAAAGTTCACCGCCTACCTGCAGGACAGCAACGGAGGATTCACCCGAGCACTGAAACCTGTCGTGTCCAACCCGATCTACGACAGCAGTGAGTCCAGACATCCAGAGCCAAACTGGGATTTAAAAACACAGGTGTGATGTTAACGTGTTTAATCCGTCCTGTCTGTGTTTTACCTGCAGAATCTCCAAACGCCTCCAACCTGAAAATCTCTCGGATGGATAAGACGTGCGGCTCGGTGCTCGGAGGAGACGAGATCTTCCTACTCTGTGACAAAGTGCAGAAAGGTGAAAACATTATAACCTGTAAAAACACAACATTTTACCTATGTCTTTTAAAATAAAAGTCTGTAAAATTATGTGATTTGAACATTTGAGTCACTGAAATTACTAAACTGTAAAATTTGTTTGGGGAGAAAGTTGAAAGTACAAACTCACCTGTCGACAGGTTTTTTCTCAGCGAGTTAAAAAGACTTAAAAACGTGAGAAGGTCAGAAGGTTAAGTTGAAGTTTAAGTTCAGGGAAGGAAGCAGACGTGATTGTGAAGTCATACTTGGCTTGCTCTGCCAGCTGCACCTTGAAAGATGCCTGCCTCTGAAACTGGACAAACATCCCATCATGCTTTGTGTTTACAGACGACATCGAGATCCGTTTCTACGAGGAGGACGAGGAGGGAGGCTGGGAGGCGTTCGGTGACTTCTCACCTACCGACGTTCACAAACAGGTACAGAGTCCATGTGTTATTTATCCATGAGTCACACACTCTGTCAGTTACATCAAGGAAATGATAAGTGTTTTGTTTTGAAACCACAACAGAATAAAAGAACGAGAACAGCAGCTCGTCTTTAATCTGAGCTCAGCGGGGGAATTCCTCCAAACATCACTGAGCTCTCGTTGCTTCACATAAATAAAAACACAAAGCAGCTTTTATTCTGGAACATGTGCCTCACTGAAAATAATACTTGACTCAGAATTGTGTGTACAGATCACCTCAGACGTTTGTTTTATTATTGAAGTATCGCAGCTGTAGAGAGTCAAACGTTACCTCACCATCCACCCTGTCTGCATCAGCCACCAATCAGAAAACATCACCTTTTATTTAGAGATTTATCTGCTCACCTATATTTTCTGGAAACTGTAAGTTTCCTCATTATGATCTAATTTACCTCATTTTATTTTTTTTATTTGCCTAAAAACAGTTTATCTTATCTATGAGAGTTTGAAGCTTTTATTCTATTTGTCGCTTAATCATTTAAATTAATTTTCAAGCACAGATTTCTGTTTTTAACCTGTCACATGAGAAGATTCTTTGTTTTTCTGTCACAGTAACTGAATCTCTCTCAGCCTTTGGTCAAAGAAAACTCACAGTTCATTTATTGTTTTTCAACATGCTGACACACAGCGTATGTAAATAGACAAATAGAGTATTCCATAATAAATAAGGTGAGAACTGAATTTAACAAACAGGAACTAACTTAAAAACTGAGCAGCAACACTACACATTCAGAGAAATGAATCCACAGTAATCAGCAGATCAGTCGATGATGAGAATAACTTGTTAGTTGCAGTCCTTTAAAAAAAAGAAATAAAATAACAGATGTTATCGGTGCATAATTATGGAAAGTTAACACCCCGATCTCTTGGCACATTTTAGGGTGAATGAATAAAGCAAAAATAAATCATAAGGTAAAGACTGAGCTAAAAGTGAATTCTTGGAAGTTTTTCTGCATCTGATCAAAGTTTAATCATCAAATAATGAAAACAAAGTTTAGATGCAGTTTCAAATTTAAGATTATTTTGTTAAAGTCTAAGAAGGATTTTATGGCCTCAGAGCTGACCCCATCTAATAAAGTAAATCAACTAGTTTTTGTGCAGCAGAATTATAAAATATATCTTCATTTAATCATAATTCTCTTTCTCTCTCCTCAGTACGCCATCGTATTCAAAACGCCGCCGTACCACAGCACAGAGATCGAGCGTCCCGTCACCGTCTTCCTGCAGCTGAAGAGAAAGAAGGCCGGCGACAGCAGCGACCCGAAACAGTTCACCTACATACCACAGGTCCAAGGTCAGAGACGTCACAGCCTCAATACAACATGTGGAACAAATACACACACAGGATTTAATAACCTGTAAATCCCCTCACCTCAGGGAAGACAGGAAGATGTTTGTCTTTGGGTTGAAGGTCACAGATTTGGGGTTTCCCTCAGTGGAAACGTTTGGCATGCATCAAGTTTCAGTCCTCACCTACTCAGACGTTCATTAAAAATCACAGAAAAAAGCAGGAACTTTTGTGCAAAGACAACAACATGTTTTCAGTCTCTCAGACAAACTTCTGTCTTCCTACTTTTAAATTTCCCTCAAATTTCCGACATTTGTTTCCACTCCTCTTCTCATCGCTCTCTCCTGCTCTCTCTCTCAGATAAAGAGGAGGTGCTGAGGAAGAAGCAGAAGCCGTTGCCTCACTATGAACCCTGGAGAGGAGGGGGAGGAGGCGGACGAGGTGGAGGAGCCGGTGGTTTCGGAGGAGGAGGAGCTGGAGGAGGAGGAGGTGAGGACTGAGATGGAGGAAATCTAACTTATGTATGAAAAAGCATCGAGCAGCATTAGAGGGGGTTTCCAGGACAATCAGTGCCTCAATGAGAGTTCATCAGTGTAATCAGCCAATCAGAGGCAGCTTAGGCCACTTCTGCTTCAGTGAAGATTCTGATGTATTATATGTGGACGTACTGTTTACGGTTTAGAAATTTCTTTAGATAAAAAGCAGCTTGTTGAGCAGCAGCTGGTTGTTGAACTGGGAGTTCACTGAGGACTGTGTTTCCTCCTGAAGGATTCCAGTTCAACCAGCAGATGAACGGAGGAGGAGGAGGAGGAACAGGAGGAGTTTTCTTCACTGGAGGTTTCACAGGCTTCGGTGGAGGGGGAGGGGCTCAGATGTCAGGCTCCACCCCTCAGACAGGTGTTACCCAGCAACAGACTGATGGACAGACTGGAGGACAGACCGGAGGACAGACTGGATCACCACTACAACAGCAGCTCTATCAGATTGGTAGGAAACTGCATGAAGAACATTCAGTGAAATCCTTTGACACTGAGACTTGAAGGGAACCAAGATAAATGATAGGTTGTGTTGTTGTTCAGCTGCAGCTCTTCACAGCAGAGCCTCTCAGAGCGCCAGACAGACCGCCGCCGCCCTGCTGCAGTACTGCAGCACTGGGGACGCCCGGGTCCTCCTGGCGATCCAGAGACACCTCTGTGGTGTCCAGGACAGCAACGGAGACACGTGAGTCTCGATATCCTCAGTATTGGTGAAAGAAAAACTGTTTCAGTTCGACTCTGGTTTGATGTGGAGATGTTCTCTTCCCCACAGTCCTCTACACCTGGCCATAATCCACCAGCAGACAGGTGTGATCCAGCAGCTGATCCACACTCTGCTCAGCAGCCAGCAGCAAAACATCCTCAACACAGCCAACCACCTCAGACAGGTACCAGCTCTCACCTGACCTCCCCAATCCAAATAACTCTGAGCTAACCTGCCCCTTTCCACAGCTAGATTACCTTCGACAGGTAGATAACTCTGAGTCATTCATTTAGCCCTAACACCACAGCTACCTGTGCCAAGTACACACAGAGACCTGACCTTTAAATGCCTAACCTCTACCATCTCACCTGGTCTCTGCAGACTCCTCTCCACCTGGCGGTGATCACCCGGCAGGTGAAGGTGGTGGAGGTGTTGCTGAGGGCAGGGGCCGACCCCAGCCTGGTGGACAAGGACGGCCGCAGCCCCCTCCACCTGGCAGCGCTGGCCGGAGATAACGCCACACTCCGCCCCCTGCTGGCTCACCTGGGAGAACGCCACGCCCACCTGGTCAACACGCCCGACTATCACGGTGAGAGGACGCATCTGGATCATTATTATTAACCAGAGACTGTGTGGAGGCGGAAACACTGAGGTATCACCTGTGTTTTTGTCTCTGCCAGGTCTTCATCCTCTCCACCTGGCGGTAAGGAGGGACGGCGAGCGCTGCCTCCGCCTGCTGGTGGAGGGTGGAGCCAAGATCAACGCTCCTGAGCAGAAGAGCGGAAACACTGCCCTCCACCTGGCCGTCAGAGAAAACCTTTTCAAGGTGGCCTGCACCCTCATCACAGAGGTACGGCACTCACCTGAATCCTGGCTCAGAATATCAGAACTAAGATTCCATTCATAACGATCAATAATCATCTCTCACTTAATACAGCTGTCTAGTCACAGCTGACTTTACAGTGCCATCTAGTGTTGTGGTGGTGTAATCACAGTCTCTCACTCTGGTGGTTGTTTCCAGCTGAAGGCGGATGTTAACGCCTGCACGTTTGGAGGAAACACACCGCTCCACCTGGCGGCCAGTCTGGGCTCACCGACCCTCTGCTCCATGCTCATCGCTGCAGGTCCGACACACTGAAATACACACTGAGACACACACTGAAACACACTCTGAAACACACACTGAAACACACACTAAAACACACTCTGAAACACACACTGAAACAAACACTGAAACAAACACTGAAACACACACTGAAATACACACTGACACACTGAAACACACACTGAAACACACTCTGAAACACACACTGAAACACACTGAAACAAACACTGAAACAAACACTGAAACAAACACTGAAACACACTCTGAAATACACTCTGAAACAAACACTGAAACACACACTGAAACACACACTGAAACAAAAACACACTGAAACACACACTGAAACAAAAACACACTGAAACAAAAACACACTGAAACACACTCTGAAACACACTGAAACACACACTGAAACACACTCTGAAACAAAAACACACTGAAACACACTCTGAAACACACTGACTCTGAAACACACTGAAACACACTTAAACACACTCTGAAACAAAAACACACTGAAACACACACTGAAACACACTGAAACAAAAACACACTGAAACACACACTGAAATACACTCTGAAACAAACACTGAAACACACTCTGAAACACACACTGAGACACACTCTGAAACACACTCTGAAACACACTCTGAAACACACTCTGAAGCGCACACTGAGACACACACTGAGACACACTCTGAAACACACACTGAAACACACTCTGAAGCGCACACTGAGACACACACTGAAACACACTGAAACACACTCTGAAACAAAAACACACTGAAACACACTGAAACACACTCTGAAACAAAAACACACTGAAACACACTCTGAAACAAAAACACACTGAAACACTCTGAAACACACTGAAACACACTGAAACACACACTGAAACACACTCTGAAACAAAAACACACTGAAACACACTGAAACACACACTGAAACACACTCTGAAACCCTCTGAAACACACTGAAACACACACTAAAACACACTGAAAAACTCTGAAACACACACTGAAACACACTGAAACACACTCTGAAACAAAAACACACTGAAACACACTGAAACACACTCTGAAACACACTGAAACACACACTGAAACACACTTTGAAACACACTGAAACACACTGAAACACACTCTGAAACACACTGAAACACTCTGAAACACACTCTGAAACACACTCTGAAACAAAAACACACTGAAACACACACTGAAACACTCTGAAACACTCTGAAACAAAAACACACTGAAACACACTGAAACACACTGAAACCCTGAACACACTGAAACACACTGAAACACACTCTGAAACACACTGAAACACTCTGAAACACACACTGAAACACACTCTGAAACACACTGAAACACTCTGAAACACACTCTGAAACACACTGAAACACACTGAAACACACTCTGAAACACACTGAAACCCTCTGAAACACACTGAAACACACACTGAAAAACTCTGAAACACTCTGAAACACACTCTGAAACACACTGAAACACTCTGAAACACACTGAAACACACACTGAAACACACAATGAAACACACTGAAACACACTCTGAAACACACTGAAACACACTGAAACCCTCTGAAACACACTGAAACACACACTGAAAAACTCTGAAACACTCTGAAACACACTCTGAAACACACTGAAACACTCTGAAACACACTGAAACACACACTGAAACACACAATGAAACACACTGAAACACACAATGAAACACACTGAAACACACTGAAACACTCTGAAACACACACTGAAACACACACTGAAACACACACTGAAACACACTCTGAAACACACACTGAAAAACTCTGAAACACACTCTGAAACACTCTGAAACACTCTCTGAAATACACTGAAACACTCTGAAACACACTGAAACACTCTGAAACACACTCTGAAACACACTCTGAAACACACTCTGAAACACACTCTGAAACACACACTGAAACACACTCTGAAACACACACTGAAACACTCTGAAACACACTCTGAAACACACTGAAACACACTCTGAAACACACTCTGAAAACACTCTGAAACACACTGAAAACACTCTGAAACACACTCTGAAACACACTGAAAAACTCTGAAACACACTGAAACACACTCTGAAACACTCTGAAAACACTCTGAAACACACTCTGAAAAACTCTGAAACACACTCTGAAAAACTCTGAAACACACTCTGAAAAACTCTGAAACACACTGAAACACACTGAAACACACACTGAAACACACACTGAAACACACTGAAACACACACTAAAACACACTCTGAAACACACTCTGAAACACACTGAAAAACTCTGAAACACACTCTGAAACACACACTGAAACACACTGAAAAACTCTGAAACACACACTGAAACACACACTGAAACACACTGAAACACACACTGAAACACACTGAAACACACTCTGAAACACACTGAAACACACTGAAACCCTCTGAAACACACTGAAACACACTCTGAAACACACACTGAACACACTCTGAAACACACACTGAAAAACTCTGAAACACACTGAAACACTGAAACACACTGAAACACACTCTGAAACACACACTGAAACACACACACTGAAACACACTGAAACACACTGAAACACACACTGAAACACACTCTGACACACACTGAAACACTCACTGAAACACACTGAAACACACTCTGAAACACACTGAAAAAAAACACACTCTGAAACACACTGAACACACACTGAAACACACACTGAAACACACTGAAACACACTGAAAAACTGAAACACACTCTGAAACACACACTGAAACACACTCTGAAACACACACTGAAACACACTGAAACACACAATGAAACACACACTGAATCACACTGAAACACAGAGAAGCAGACAGGTGATTAAATCAAATGCTGTATTTCAGGTGCTGATAAGAACATCGAGAACGACGAGCCGCTTTTCTTCAGCTACTCGTCAGATGAAGAAAAAGACGAGGACGAACCAGAGGAAGTCAGAGAGCCAGAGGCCGCCGCCTCACAGACAATCAACCCTCGTAAGAGACCTGCAGGACACACCCCTCTGGACCTCGCTAAATGCCAAAAGGTAATGTCCAGTGTTTTATTGGTAACGGTGAAGAGAAGCAGGAGAGGTTAAACGTTTAATGTCACAAGTCTAATTCTTTCCTCGTCTCCTCAGGTGAGGAACCTGTTAAACTCCAGACAGAGTCCGAAGTCAAGTCGTCACTGCAGTAAAAGGATCAAACCGAGCAGCAGCGAAGGTTCGTCTGTTCTCACCCTCCTGTTTAATTATCTCCTCATACACGTAAAGGTCAGAGGTCACCAGGCAGAGCTTCAGGGTCTCAGTAACGGACGCCCAAACTCACTGATCAGAGATTGTTCAAACTGAGGCTGACAAGAAGTAAGTTATGAAAAATAATAAGTTTAAAAGGTGAACCTGGTGTTGCAGAGGTGGAGGGTTCTGGTCTGGACGAGGAGACGCTGTCCCGGCTGGTGGAGGTGCTGAGTGTCGGAGACGTTCCCTGGAGGAAACTGGCGGAGAAGCTGGGGATGATGACGCTGACTCACCTGTACCAGGACAGTCCGACACCCTGCCATCACCTGCTGCAGCACTACAAGGTAACCAATCAGAGAGGGGAGAGATGGGGGGAGAGAGGGAGAGAGGAAACATGGACCAGCATCCATCTTGGGTCAAAACCAGCGTTGTTTACCTGTAGAGATGGTTTACCTGTAGACACAGTTTACCTGATGACCTGTGTCTGTGTCTCAAGCTGGGCGGGGGTCCAGTTGAAGGTCTGGTCGAAGCTCTTCAGTCTCTCGGTCTGTCGGAGGGAGTCCGGCTGCTCAGGAACAACGAGCTACGAGACGACAAACACAGCACAGGTGAACTGAAAACACCAGAAACACAACAGATCTGATTCTGGTTCTGATTCAAACTGCAGCTGCACTCACCTCATTTATCTTTTCTGTCCAATCAGACGCCACGGTCGACAGCGGATTCGGCAGCCAGCCAATGGAAGAAGAGGAGCCGTCTGTGGCCAATCAGTGACGAACAGGAAGTGCAGAGCAGCTTCGTTAGCGTCTTCTCATCCTGCAGGAACCGGGATTCTGCAGAACTGGACTTAAACCTGCAGACTCTCATCCAGCAGAGACTGACGCTGGTTTATTCTCAGCAGAGTGAGATGTTCGTTTACCTCCAGAGGAGATGAAAGCTGCGTTTCAGACGGAGAGGAAGGTCGGACATTTATGACACAGTGTCGGTGGTTTGGTTTTCCCATCAGTCTGACTGGGCCTTACAAAAACATATTAATGTCAGAGAATTCACAGGTTTTCAAAAATACTGAAAATTTAAGAGGTTGAGGACAAATATTTTAAAAAGCTTTTAAAACTGAATTTGTTGAAAATAAAAGTACAAACAGCAGATTTACAATAAGGATGTATCATAGATATTAAAGTGTTTTCTTGTTTCATAAAATGTGTCCGTTTAGTTTGATTTCAGTTTTCAGCTTCTTCACGTTTTTCATTAATTTATATTTTGTTTTTCTTGTAAGTATTTCTGTGTTTTGGATGATGTCTGATGGACAACCTGGGGTCCTTAAGTTTCACCTAACGACACCTTGAAAGTTTTAAAATTTGCCCTCCAGGACAAACTTCCAGTATAAGCCAAATGCTGCAGATTTTTTTTCTGACAATGATATGTTTTGAGTAAAATCTAATCTGTTGTGTTTACACTGTGTGTCATGTGTTATCTTGTTAATTTGACAACAGGGCAGAAGAGTTGATCTGCTTTTTGTCAAAACTGGAATTTCCTATTTTCTGTCTGCTCTGGAACGCAACACATCTCACCTGTTACAGCCTGAGCTCATCAGATGTTGAAGCTCATTCATACCAGTGGGTAAAAAACTATGTTAAATGTTATGAATGACAAAAATAATAAATAGTCATTGTACCTAAAATTAAAACGTGTTTGTGATCAGTTTCACTTTAAAAGTTAAATTTCGTGTTAACTCAAAATTGACAAATCAAAATTCTGAGATACTAAGTCATTTAGGTAATATTACAACTTCATGAGATTTGTAGTGAAAATGATGGAAATTTGGTCTTTTTATATTAAAACTAGCGTTGTAACAGCAATTAATACAGTTTAGTTGGTTTTTGATGAAACTTGCTGATGATTATAAATGAAACAGAAATCAAATGTCTGTTAAACTGTTTAACCCACTAACTCAAACTCTGAAGTTCAAGCGAAGAAAAATTGATTGAAAATAGCTAAATATACTAAAAAATCTATTAATACTAGAGTAAAATAAAACAAATCATTTGCTAGTATAGGTTATGCTATTTCCACCAATCAGAAGCCGGAGCAGCATCAGCCGACCAATATCGACCAATCAGCGTCTGTCTGCCGACGTTTGCTGGCGTGTGTCGTCATTGACTGGTTTGCTGAAGAGGAGAGCAGAGCGGTGGAGAGACGGAGTTTGAAATCAAGTGAAAACATGGAGTAAAACCGTCGTTTGAGTCGTCGTTTCGGCCCTTTAGTTTGTTAGGAATGTGACAAACTTCATTACTGAAGAAGCCTCGGTGTTAAAATAAACTCTGGAGCTGTTTTTGTCGAACTTCAGTGAGGCTGGACGCTGAAGGTAAGGCTAATGAGCTAACAAGTTAGCAGCAAACATTAGCATTAGCATGAGAAGCAAACATCTTCTTTTGGTCTGTTTGTGTGTGTTTCCGGTCACTTTTCTTCTCTTTCTGTGTAATCCAGTCTCCTGGTCATTTAAAGTCTGTTTGTGACGGTGATTGTTTTGGGTCTTTGTAGTTTCGTGTCCGGGTCGTTGTGTGTCTCCTGGCTGTCTGGGTTTTGTGTATTTCCGAGCGTATTATAACTGTAAGGTGTATATATATGACTAGTACTTTTCTTTTAGGTACTACAAAAAAGACAAGAATATTTTTTAAGTTGTCTGAGGAGTTAGGTTGTCCATACAGATGTACTCATCTACAGTCCTGTTCAGTTTCTGTGCTTCTGGGGACCTGGCTCCATATTTTCGTTGCTGATCAAATAGAGTTGGTAGACAAACCTGTTTTTATTTGCTTGTCGACTTTTCACCTCCAGTCTGGGACTTGAAGAGAAACATGGCACTTTTCAGACACAAATGTTTGTGTTATCCGGTTTAATCAACACTGTCTATTAACGTTACAGACGTGCAGGCCTGATGATGTTTGCTAAGCTCATTATTAGCTATAGCTGCTAGCCGCTGCCTCGTTAACTTAACAGACTGCTATCGGCTAATTGCTAATAGCTAAACGGCTAACGTTTGAAACCTCTGTTGAAAACTCGGTGCTGTGTGAAGCTGTGTGTCACCTGGAGGAGGTGAAGACGGCACCGTTTTAATTTCTCTTTTAATTTTTATTTTCGATTAGTATCTGAGAATCGAGAAATGATTGACAGGGACAAAAATATTTGGAATCGGTGCATTATTGATCAGGAACCGTGAACCCGGCAATCACTCCCAGACTCCCTTGTCAAAGTCAGTACTTTTACGTAGCATAACACAGGAGCCGCTGGAATGCCACTGCCCACATCTATTAGTGTGTTTTATTGTGTGACTTTCAGTGGTGGAAGAAAGATTCACATTTACTGAAGTAAACGTGCCACACGATAACTGACAGACTAAGATGGAGGCAACGCTGTTTCAGCAACTCCTGTGTTCTGCTTAAATGACCGTTTTTGTCATTGGAGTCTGGTTGAGATAAAAAAAAAGTGTTTTTGACAAAACAGGCTACTTTGATGTGGACATGTGCACGTGTGTATTATTCAAAAGTTTAAAATTTAACCCCGCTGTTTCATTCACTCAGTGTTTGGTCACAGAGACGTAGTCCACGATCACAGAGAGTCTTCCTACAATGAAGAAGTTCTTTGAGACCAGGACCGAGGCCTCCAGGTAATTCGCCAACTGTCCCACACAGACATTGAACTGTTTATGTTCAGTATTCAGTTTATCAGGTAACAATAAAAGTCATTTGTAATATAAAGGCAATGCAGAAGTAATAGTAATCCATAATAGAAGTAAAAATGCATTAGAGTAGGGCATCAAAATGTTTTATTAAATAATGTGGTTGAGCTGTACTGTTGAATATTTATCTGTGTTTTTTCATGGTTAAACTGTCGATGAGGAATAGGTAGTAGTGTATTGATAACTTTCCTTTGTATGTTTCTCTTTGATTTCCTCCAGGTGTCTCCACTTCGTCCACAACATCGCCCACGATCGCAGAGACATGGTCCATGATTGGAGAGACATTGTTGAGGATGAGGGAGACATCGTTCACGATCAGAGACATTGTCCACGATTGCAGAGACCTTGTCAAAGACGAGAGAGACATTGTCCCATGCTTTGCAGAGCTCTGTGCAAGAATCGGTAGAGACACTGTGGTTCCTCGATTCGACGGCATGACCGCGATCATGGTGACATTGTCGTTGATCTCAGAGACATTGTCTGCGATCACAGAGACATCGTCGATGATCGCAGAGACTTTGTCCATAATCTCAGAGACATTGTCCGCGATCGCAGAGACGTAGTCCACGATCACAGAGAGACATCGTCCAATGAAGAAGTTGTTTGACAACATGACAGAGGCCTCCAGGTAATTCACCAACAGCTTTACATCAACTGTCCAACACAGACATTAAGCTGTTTATGTTCAGTATTCAGTTTATCAGAAAAGTATAACCATAGAAGTAATTTGTTGTATAAAAACAAAGTATAAGTAATCTGTATTAACAGAAGTAATGTAAAAGTAATTAGCAGTATCAGAAGTGATATGCACTAGTCAATGTAATCTGTTACTAGATGTATTTTACAATAGTAAAAGTTACCTGTAAATTTCCTCCAGGTGTCACCACTTGGTCCACCACATCGTCCACGATCGGAGAGACATTGTTGAGGATGAGGGAGACATCGTCCTCGATCAGAGACATTGTCCATGACTCGTGGTGACTCGGTCCCCGATAAGTCGGCATTGCTGGCGTTCAGAGACATTGTCCATGATCAGAGACTTTGTCCATAATCTCAGAGACATTGTCCGCGATCACAGAGACGTAGTCTATGATTGCTGAGACGTTGTCCACGATTGGAGAGACATTGTTGAGGATGAGGGAGACATCGTTCACGATCAGAGACATTGTCCACGATTGCAGAGACTTTGTCAAAGACGAGAGAGACATTGTCCCATGCTTTGCAGAGCTCTGTGCAAGAATCGGTAGAGACACTGTGGTTCCTCGATTCGACGGCATGACCGCGATCATGGTGACATTGTCGTTGATCTCAGAGACATTGTCTGTGATCACAGAGACATCGTCGATGATCGCAGAGACTTTGTCCATAATCTCAGAGACATTGTCCGCGATCACAGAGACGTAGTCCACGATCATAGAGAGTCTTCGTACAATGAAGAAGTTGTTTGACACCATGACAGAGGCCTTCAGGTAATTCACCAACAGCTTTACATCAACTGTCCCACACAGACATTAAGCTGTTTATGTTCAGTATTCAGTTTATCAGAAAAGTATAACCATAGAAGTAATTTGTTGTATAAAAACAAAGTATAAGTAATCTGTATTAACAGAAGTAATGTAAAAGTATTCAGCAATATCAGAAGTAAGATGTAATAGACAGAGTAATCTGTTACTAGATGTAGTTTACAATAGTAAAAGTTATCTGTAAATTTGTTCCAGGTGTCATCACTTGGTCCACAACATCGTCCTCGATCGCTGAGACGTCGTCCATGATCGGAGAGACATTGTTGAGGATGAGGGAGACATCGTCCTCGATCAGAGACATTGTCCATGACTCGTGGTGACTCGGTCCCCGATAAGTCGGCATTGCTGGCGTTCAGAGACATTGTCCATGATCAGAGACTTTGTCCATAATCTCAGAGACATTGTCCGCGATCACAGAGACGTAGTCTGCAGTCACTGAGTCCTCATATAATGAAAAAGGTACAAAAAAATGTATTTCTATTTTTAAAAAAACAGATCAATAAAATCTAAATCTAAACTGAAGGCTAAAATGTTCCAGTAGAGCAAAGCATCAAATATGTCAAAAAAATATCATTGTGTAGTAAAGCATAAAATGTCACATTATACTAAGGCATGTAAAACCATCAGATTTTGTGGTTCAGCTGTAATGTTGTTATCTATGTTTTCATGGTTAAACTGTCGATGAGGAATAGGTAGTAGTGTATTGATAACTTTCCTTTGTATGTTTCTCTTTGATTTCCTCCAGGTGTCTCCACTTCGTCCACAACATCGCCCACGATCGCAGAGACATGGTCCATGATTGGAGAGACATTGTTGAGGATGAGGGAGACATCGTTCACGATCAGAGACATTGTCCACGATTGCAGAGACCTTGTCAAAGACGAGAGAGACATTGTCCCATGCTTTGCAGAGCTCTGTGCAAGAATCGGTAGAGACACTGTGGTTCCTCGATTCGACGGCATGACCGCGATCATGGTGACATTGTCGTTGATCTCAGAGACATTGTCTGCGATCACAGAGACATCGTCGATGATCGCAGAGACTTTGTCCATAATCTCAGAGACATTGTCCGCGATCACAGAGACGTAGTCCACGATCACAGAGAGTCTTCGTACAATGAAGAAGTTGTTTGACACCATGACAGAGGCCTTCAGGTAATTCACCAACAGCTTTACATCAACTGTCCCACACAGACATTAAGCTGTTTATGTTCAGTATTCAGTTTATCAGAAAAGTATAACCATAGAAGTAATTTGTTGTATAAAAACAAAGTATAAGTAATCTGTATTAACAGAAGTAATGTAAAAGTATTCAGCAATATCAGAAGTAAGATGTAATAGACAGAGTAATCTGTTACTAGATGTAGTTTACAATAGTAAAAGTTATCTGTAAATTTCTTCCAGGTGTCATCACTTGGTCCACAACATCGTCCTCGATCGCTGAGACGTCGTCCATGATCGGAGAGACATTGTTGAGGATGAGGGAGACATCGTCCTCGATCAGAGACATTGTCCATGACTCGTGGTGACTCGGTCCCCGATAAGTCGGCATTGCTGGCGTTCAGAGACATTGTCCATGATCAGAGACTTTGTCCATAATCTCAGAGACATTGTCCGCGATCACAGAGACGTAGTCTGCAGTCACTGAGTCCTCATATAATGAAAAAGGTACAAAAAAATGTATTTCTATTTTTAAAAAAACAGATCAATAAAATCTAAATCTAAACTGAAGGCTAAAATGTTCCAGTAGAGCAAAGCATCAAATATGTCAAAAAAATATCATTGTGTAGTAAAGCATAAAATGTCACATTATACTAAGGCATGTAAAACCATCAGATTTTGTGGTTCAGCTGTAATGTTGTTATCTATGTTTTCATGGTTAAACTGTCGATGAGGAATAGGTAGTAGTGTATTGATAACTTTCCTTTGTATGTTTCTCTTTGATTTCCTCCAGGTGTCTCCACTTCGTCCACAACATCGCCCACGATCGCAGAGACATGGTCCATGATTGGAGAGACATTGTTGAGGATGAGGGAGACATCGTTCACGATCAGAGACATTGTCCACGATTGCAGAGACCTTGTCAAAGACGAGAGAGACATTGTCCCATGCTTTGCAGAGCTCTGTGCAAGAATCGGTAGAGACACTGTGGTTCCTCGATTCGACGGCATGACCGCGATCATGGTGACATTGTCGTTGATCTCAGAGACATTGTCTGTGATCACAGAGACATCGTCGATGATCGCAGAGACTTTGTCCATAATCTCAGAGACATTGTCCGCGATCACAGAGACGTAGTCCACGATCACAGAGAGTCTTCGTACAATGAAGAAGTTGTTTGACACCATGACAGAGGCCTTCAGGTAATTCACCAACAGCTTTACATCAACTGTCCCACACAGACATTAAGCTGTTTATGTTCAGTATTCAGTTTATCAGAAAAGTATAACCATAGAAGTAATTTGTTGTATAAAAACAAAGTATAAGTAATCTGTATTAACAGAAGTAATGTAAAAGTATTCAGCAATATCAGAAGTAAGATGTAATAGACAGAGTAATCTGTTACTAGATGTAGTTTACAATAGTAAAAGTTATCTGTAAATTTGTTCCAGGTGTCATCACTTGGTCCACAACATCGTCCTCGATCGCTGAGACGTCGTCCATGATCGGAGAGACATTGTTGAGGATGAGGGAGACATCGTCCTCGATCAGAGACATTGTCCATGACTCGTGGTGACTCGGTCCCCGATAAGTCGGCATTGCTGGCGTTCAGAGACATTGTCCATGATCAGAGACTTTGTCCATAATCTCAGAGACATTGTCCGCGATCACAGAGACGTAGTCTGCAGTCACTGAGTCCTCATATAATGAAAAAGGTACAAAAAAATGTATTTCTATTTTTAAAAAAACAGATCAATAAAATCTAAATCTAAACTGAAGGCTAAAATGTTCCAGTAGAGCAAAGCATCAAATATGTCAAAAAAATATCATTGTGTAGTAAAGCATAAAATGTCACATTATACTAAGGCATGTAAAACCATCAGATTTTGTGGTTCAGCTGTAATGTTGTTATCTATGTTTTCATGGTTAAACTGTCGATGAGGAATAGGTAGTAGTGTATTGATAACTTTCCTTTGTATGTTTCTCTTTGATTTCCTCCAGGTGTCTCCACTTCGTCCACAACATCGCCCACGATCGCAGAGACATGGTCCATGATTGGAGAGACATTGTTGAGGATGAGGGAGACATCGTTCACGATCAGAGACATTGTCCACGATTGCAGAGACCTTGTCAAAGACGAGAGAGACATTGTCCCATGCTTTGCAGAGCTCTGTGCAAGAATCGGTAGAGACACTGTGGTTCCTCGATTCGACGGCATGACCGCGATCATGGTGACATTGTCGTTGATCTCAGAGACATTGTCTGCGATCACAGAGACATCGTCGATGATCGCAGAGACTTTGTCCATAATCTCAGAGACATTGTCCGCGATCGCAGAGACGTAGTCCACGATCACAGAGAGACATCGTCCAATGAAGAAGTTGTTTGACAACATGACAGAGGCCTCCAGGTAATTCACCAACAGCTTTACATCAACTGTCCAACACAGACATTAAACTGTTTATGTTCAGTATTCAGTTTATCAGAAAAGTATAACCATAGAAGTAATTTGTTGTATAAAAACAAAGTATAAGTAATCTGTATTAACAGAAGTAATGTAAAAGTAATTAGCAGTATCAGAAGTGATATGCACTAGTCAATGTAATCTGTTACTAGATGTATTTTACAATAGTAAAAGTTACCTGTAAATTTCCTCCAGGTGTCACCACTTGGTCCACCACATCGTCCACGATCGGAGAGACATTGTTGAGGATGAGGGAGACATCGTCCTCGATCAGAGACATTGTCCATGACTCGTGGTGACTCGGTCCCCGATAAGTCGGCATTGCTGGCGTTCAGAGACATTGTCCATGATCAGAGACTTTGTCCATAATCTCAGAGACATTGTCCGCGATCACAGAGACGTAGTCTATGATTGCTGAGACGTTGTCCACGATTGGAGAGACATTGTTGAGGATGAGGGAGACATCGTTCACGATCAGAGACATTGTCCACGATTGCAGAGACCTTGTCAAAGACGAGAGAGACATTGTCCCATGCTTTGCAGAGCTCTGTGCAAGAATCGGTAGAGACACTGTGGTTCCTCGATTCGACGGCATGACCGCGATCATGGTGACATTGTCGTTGATCTCAGAGACATTGTCTGCGATCACAGAGACATTGTCGATGATCGCAGAGACTTTGTCCATAATCTCAGAGACATTGTCCGCGATCACGGAGACGTAGTCCACGATCACAGAGAGTCTTCGTACAATGAAGAAGTTGTTTGACACCATGACAGAGGCCTTCAGGTAATTCACCAACAGCTTTACATCAACTGTCCCACACAGACATTAAGCTGTTTATGTTCAGTATTCAGTTTATCAGAAAAGTATAACCATAGAAGTAATTTGTTGTATAAAAACAAAGTATAAGTAATCTGTATTAACAGAAGTAATGTAAAAGTATTCAGCAATATCAGAAGTAAGATGTAATAGACAGAGTAATCTGTTACTAGATGTAGTTTACAATAGTAAAAGTTATCTGTAAATTTGTTCCAGGTGTCATCACTTGGTCCACAACATCGTCCTCGATCGCTGAGACGTCGTCCATGATCGGAGAGACATTGTTGAGGATGAGGGAGACATCGTCCTCGATCAGAGACATTGTCCATGACTCGTGGTGACTCGGTCCCCGATAAGTCGGCATTGCTGGCGTTCAGAGACATTGTCCATGATCAGAGACTTTGTCCATAATCTCAGAGACATTGTCCGCGATCACAGAGACGTAGTCTGCAGTCACTGAGTCCTCATATAATGAAAAAGGTACAAAAAAATGTATTTCTATTTTTAAAAAAACAGATCAATAAAATCTAAATCTAAACTGAAGGCTAAAATGTTCCAGTAGAGCAAAGCATCAAATATGTCAAAAAAATATCATTGTGTAGTAAAGCATAAAATGTCACATTATACTAAGGCATGTAAAACCATCAGATTTTGTGGTTCAGCTGTAATGTTGTTATCTATGTTTTCATGGTTAAACTGTCGATGAGGAATAGGTAGTAGTGTATTGATAACTTTCCTTTGTATGTTTCTCTTTGATTTCCTCCAGGTGTCTCCACTTCGTCCACAACATCGCCCACGATCGCAGAGACATGGTCCATGATTGGAGAGACATTGTTGAGGATGAGGGAGACATCGTTCACGATCAGAGACATTGTCCACGATTGCAGAGACCTTGTCAAAGACGAGAGAGACATTGTCCCATGCTTTGCAGAGCTCTGTGCAAGAATCGGTAGAGACACTGTGGTTCCTCGATTCGACGGCATGACCGCGATCATGGTGACATTGTCGTTGATCTCAGAGACATTGTCTGTGATCACAGAGACATCGTCGATGATCGCAGAGACTTTGTCCATAATCTCAGAGACATTGTCCGCGATCACAGAGACGTAGTCTGCAGTCACTGAGTCCTCATATAATGAAAAAGGTACAAAAAAATGTATTTCTATTTTTAAAAAAACAGATCAATAAAATCTAAATCTAAACTGAAGGCTAAAATGTTCCAGTAGAGCAAAGCATCAAATATGTCAAAAAAATATCATTGTGTAGTAAAGCATAAAATGTCACATTATACTAAGGCATGTAAAACCATCAGATTTTGTGGTTCAGCTGTAATGTTGTTATCTATGTTTTCATGGTTAAACTGTCGATGAGGAATAGGTAGTAGTGTATTGATAACTTTCCTTTGTATGTTTCTCTTTGATTTCCTCCAGGTGTCTCCACTTCGTCCACAACATCGCCCACGATCGCAGAGACATGGTCCATGATTGGAGAGACATTGTTGAGGATGAGGGAGACATCGTTCACGATCAGAGACATTGTCCACGATTGCAGAGACCTTGTCAAAGACGAGAGAGACATTGTCCCATGCTTTGCAGAGCTCTGTGCAAGAATCGGTAGAGACACTGTGGTTCCTCGATTCGACGGCATGACCGCGATCATGGTGACATTGTCGTTGATCTCAGAGACATTGTCTGTGATCACAGAGACATCGTCGATGATCGCAGAGACTTTGTCCATAATCTCAGAGACATTGTCCGCGATCACAGAGACGTAGTCCACGATCACAGAGAGTCTTCGTACAATGAAGAAGTTGTTTGACACCATGACAGAGGCCTTCAGGTAATTCACCAACAGCTTTACATCAACTGTCCCACACAGACATTAAGCTGCTTATGTTCAGTATTCAGTTTATCAGACAAGTATAACCATAGAAGTAATTTGTTGTATAAAAACAAAGTATAAGTAATCTGTATTAACAGAAGTAATGTAAAAGTATTCAGCAATATCAGAAGTAAGATGTAATAGACAGAGTAATCTGTTACTAGATGTAGTTTACAATAGTAAAAGTTATCTGTAAATTTGTTCCAGGTGTCATCACTTGGTCCACAACATCGTCCTCGATCGCTGAGACGTCGTCCATGATCGGAGAGACATTGTTGAGGATGAGGGAGACATCGTCCTCGATCAGAGACATTGTCCATGACTCGTGGTGACTCGGTCCCCGATAAGTCGGCATTGCTGGCGTTCAGAGACATTGTCCATGATCAGAGACTTTGTCCATAATCTCAGAGACATTGTCCGCGATCACAGAGACGTAGTCTGCAGTCACGGAGTCCTCATATAATGAAAAAGGTACAAAAAAATGTATTTCTATTTTTAAAAAAACAGATCAATAAAATCTAAATCTAAACTGAAGGCTAAAATGTTCCAGTAGAGCAAAGCATCAAATATGTCAAAAAAATATCATTGTGTAGTAAAGCATAAAATGTCACATTATACTAAGGCATGTAAAACCATCAGATTTTGTGGTTCAGCTGTAATGTTGTTATCTATGTTTTCATGGTTAAACTGTCGATGAGGAATAGGTAGTAGTGTATTGATAACTTTCCTTTGTATGTTTCTCTTTGATTTCCTCCAGGTGTCTCCACTTCGTCCACAACATCGCCCACGATCGCAGAGACATGGTCCATGATTGGAGAGACATTGTTGAGGATGAGGGAGACATCGTTCACGATCAGAGACATTGTCCACGATTGCAGAGACCTTGTCAAAGACGAGAGAGACATTGTCCCATGCTTTGCAGAGCTCTGTGCAAGAATCGGTAGAGACACTGTGGTTCCTCGATTCGACGGCATGACCGCGATCATGGTGACATTGTCGTTGATCTCAGAGACATTGTCTGTGATCACAGAGACATCGTCGATGATCGCAGAGACTTTGTCCATAATCTCAGAGACATTGTCCGCGATCACAGAGACGTAGTCCACGATCACAGAGAGACATCGTCCAATGAAGAAGTTGTTTGACAACATGACAGAGGCCTCCAGGTAATTCACCAACAGCTTTACATCAACTGTCCAACACAGACGTTAAACTGTTTATGTTCAGTATTCAGTTTATCAGACAAGTATAACCATAGAAGTAATTTGTTGTATAAAAACAAAGTATAAGTAATCTGTATTAACAGAAGTAATGTAAAAGTATTCAGCAATATCAGAAGTAAGATGTAATAGACAGAGTAATCTGTTACTAGATGTAGTTTACAATAGTAAAAGTTATCTGTAAATTTGTTCCAGGTGTCATCACTTGGTCCACAACATCGTCCTCGATCGCTGAGACGTCGTCCATGATCGGAGAGACATTGTTGAGGATGAGGGAGACATCGTCCTCGATCAGAGACATTGTCCATGACTCGTGGTGACTCGGTCCCCGATAAGTCGGCATTGCTGGCGTTCAGAGACATTGTCCATGATCAGAGACTTTGTCCATAATCTCAGAGACATTGTCCGCGATCACAGAGACGTAGTCTGCAGTCACTGAGTCCTCATATAATGAAAAAGGTACAAAAAAATGTATTTCTATTTTTAAAAAAACAGATCAATAAAATCTAAATCTAAACTGAAGGCTAAAATGTTCCAGTAGAGCAAAGCATCAAATATGTCAAAAAAATATCATTGTGTAGTAAAGCATAAAATGTCACATTATACTAAGGCATGTAAAACCATCAGATTTTGTGGTTCAGCTGTAATGTTGTTATCTATGTTTTCATGGTTAAACTGTCGATGAGGAATAGGTAGTAGTGTATTGATAACTTTCCTTTGTATGTTTCTCTTTGATTTCCTCCAGGTGTCTCCACTTCGTCCACAACATCGCCCACGATCGCAGAGACATGGTCCATGATTGGAGAGACATTGTTGAGGATGAGGGAGACATCGTTCACGATCAGAGACATTGTCCACGATTGCAGAGACCTTGTCAAAGACGAGAGAGACATTGTCCCATGCTTTGCAGAGCTCTGTGCAAGAATCGGTAGAGACACTGTGGTTCCTCGATTCGACGGCATGACCGCGATCATGGTGACATTGTCGTTGATCTCAGAGACATTGTCTGCGATCACAGAGACATCGTCGATGATCACAGAGACTTTGTCCATAATCTCAGAGACATTGTCCGCGATCACAGAGACGTAGTCCACGATCACAGAGAGTCTTCATACAATGAAGAAGTTGTTTGACACCATGACAGAGGCCTTCAGGTAATTCACCAACAGCTTTACATCAACTGTCCAACACAGACATTGAACTGTTTATGTTCAGTATTCAGTTTATCAGGTAACAATAAAAGTCATTTGTAATATGAAAGCAATGCAGAAGTAATAGTAATCCATAATAGAAGTAAAAATAGTAGTAGTCCATGATCACAGAGTCCTCATATAATGAAGGTATAAAAATATTTTTATTTTTGTTTAAAAAGATAGATCAATAAATTATTTCTGAAACTTCACATCAACAATTTAATCAGTTGTTAAAATACACTCTGGAAAGAGACACTTGAACTGTCTCTCAAATGTCACAGAGCTAACAACAACAACGTAACAGAAGTAATAACATCAGAAAAGTATGATCATAGAAGTAATTTGTAACATAATTAATAACATTAGAAGAAAGATGTAATTGTCAAAGTTATCTATAGTATAAGAGTAGTTTGCAGTTTGTAATGTCGTTTGCATTAGTTAAAGTTATCTGTGACTTAAGAAGTAATATGTAATAATTTAATATGTAATGGTGAAAAGGTTATAGTAAAAATAATCTGTAATAGTAAAGTAACGCAGAAGTAATAGTAATCTAAACTGAAGGTAAAAATGTTGCAGTATAGGAAAGTATCAAAAATGTTTGAAAAATAAATCATACTACAGTAAGGTTTTACTAATGTCCAAAAAAATGTCATAGTAATGTAAGGCGTCAAAAATGGTTAAAAAATGTCATAATATAATAAGTGATGATATATTTACTCAGTTATGAAAATATAAATATAAGAGATAATTGAATGGTCTGTCAAATGTCACAGAGCCTAAACAACAACAACATTACAGTAATAAACAGTTCTGAGGTGATTGCATCAGAAAGGTGTAATAATAAAAGTAATCTATAACATAAAAATAATGTAAATGCTGTATTAGTAACCTGTATTAATAGTAATGTAATTTCAAAGTTATCACTAATATCAGAAGAAAGATGTAATAGTCTGTTTTTTGCTCTTTGATTTCCTCCAGGTGTCACCACTTCGTCCACAACATCATCCATGATCTCAAAGATGTCGTCCATGATCGGACATTGTTGAGGATGAGGGAGACAACATTCACAATCACAGACATTGTCCCTGACTTGTAGAGACCTGCGCAAGAATTGGCAGAGACTGTGGGCACTGATTCGACAGCTTCTCCTGTGATTAGAGACCTTGTTGATCTTGATGATCACAGAGACACTGTCTAGAGAGACGTCATCTAAACCTTGGTATTTAATGAAGTTAGAACTGAATATAATAAGAACTGATTAATTGTTTTCAGGTCTTTTGTTTTGCTCAGTCAACAGTAATTACTATTAATGTCATAGTAAGGCATCAGAAATGTCACAAAAATGTGATGGTATAGTAAGTCGTCCAGAAATGGCATAGTATAGTAAGGTGTCAAAAGGTTATGAAAATGTAATGTAATTACACGGTGTCAAAAACGGTCAAAAAATGTCAGAATATAGTGTGACGTCAAACAATTTCATAGTATAGTATGGCGTCAAAAATGGTCAAAAAATGTCAGTTGGTGTCAAAGACAGTCAAAAAATGTCATAGTATAGTTTGATGTCAAAAACAGTCAAAAAATGTCATAGTATAATATAGCATCAAAAAATGTCACCGTATAGTATGGCGTCAAAAACAGTCAAAAAATGTCACCGTATAGTATGGCGTCAAAAACAGTCAAAAAATGTCATCGTATAGTATGGCATCAAAATATGTCATCGTATAATATGGCGTCAAAAACTGTCATCGTATATTATAGCATCAAAAACAGTTAAAAATTGTCATAGTATAATATAGTGTCAAAAACGGTTAAAAAATGTCAGTATAGTATAGCATCAAAAACGGATAAAAAATGTCATAGTATAATATAGCATCAAAAAATGTCACCGTATAGTATGGCGTCAAAAACAGTCAAAAAATGTCATCGTATAGTATGGCATCAAAATATGTCATAGTATAATATAGTGTCAAAAACAGTTAAAAAATGTCATAGTATAGTATAATATAGCATCAAAATATGTCATCGTACAATATGGCGTCAAAAACTGTCATCGTATATTATAGCATCAAAAACAGTTAAAAATTGTCATAGTATAATATAGTGTCAAAAACGGTTAAAAAATGTCAGTATAGTATAGCATCAAAAACAGATAAAAAATGTCATAGTATAATATCAAAATTCACTATATATGCGTCAAAACAGTCAAAAAATGTCACCGTAAGTAGGCGTCAAAACAAAACAGTCAAAAATGTCACCGTATAGTATGGCGTCAAAAACAGTCAAAAAATGTCATCGTATAGTATGGCATCAAAAAATGTCATAGTATGGTGTCAAAAACTGCTAAAAAATGTAGTATAGGATGGCGCCAAAAATGTTGAAAAAGTCATTGTATAGTGTTGAGTCTCAGTCAAAATGGTGGAAGAGACCAAATTGTTTCCTTTGTTCCACAGACAAATGAAAGCTGCTGAAGTTCTTAGCTCTTCTTTTTCCCATGGATTAACTAACATAACTGGACTTCATTTACTTTACCTTGTATACCATATCATGTCTAAGCATCGGATGCACCTTTGTCAGTGTTTGTATTGATTTCATTCAGCATGTTACTTAAGCTTTGTATATTTACAGGCAGGTCACTGAGTAATGTTAACATGTTGATACATGACTTTGTATTGCATGCAACTTGCAAACCTCCCCTTTCAACTTTTGTTTTCCACAGATACTCACACACAAATATTCACTCAGTGTTTTTGATATTTGTTCCAATAAACTTTTCTGAACAGTGAATGTTTTGCTGGTCTGTTTAATGAAAATGAATATTGCTAACCTCTCTTCTGCAGAACTCCAAATCCTTCAACTATTGCTAACTATTGATAGGGTAATTTTGGTTGTAGTTATTAAATTAATTATTATGTAAAATTCCAAAATGAGTTACCAAACGTTAGGATGGTGATGATATGAACTTGCACTAGGGCTAGGGTTATGGTATTTAACCACTTTTAGCCAAAGATTAGGATTAGGATTATTAGGATTAGGGTTAGGGTTACAACTTTTAGCCAAAAGTTAGGGTTAGGGTTACAACTTTTAGCTGCTTGTAGCCAGAGGTTAGGGTTAGGGTTACAGCTTTTAGCTGCTTGTAGCCAGAGGTTAGGGTTAGGGTTACGACTTTTAGCCGCTTGTAGCCAGAGGTTAGGGTTAGGGTTAGGGTTATGACTTTTAGCCGCTTATAGCCAGAGGTTAGGGTTAGGGTTAGGGTTACGGCTTTTAGCCGCTTGTAGCCAGAGGTTAGGGTTAGGGTTAGGGTTAGGGTTACGGCTTTTAGCTGCTTGTAGCCAGAGGTTAGGGTTAGGGTTAGGGTTATGACTTTTAGCCGCTTATAGCCAGAGGTTAGGGTTAGGGTTAGGGTTACGACTTTAAGCCGCTTGTAGCCAGAGGTTAGGGTTAGGGTTAGGGTTATGACTTTTAGCTGCTTGTAACCAGAGGTTAGGGTTAGGGTTATGACTTTTAGCCGCTTATAGCCAGAGGTTAGGGTTAGGGTTAGGGTTATGACTTTAAGCTGCTTGTAGCCAGGTTAGGGTTAGGGTTATGACTTTAAGCTGCTTGTAGCCAGAGGTTAGGGTTAGAACTTTTAGCCGCCAGAGGTTAGGGTTAGGGTTACGACTTTTAAGCTGCTTGTAGCCAGAGGTTAGGGTTAGGGTTAGGGTTACGGCTTTTAGCCGCTTATAGCCAGAGGTAGGGTTAGGTTAGGGTTACGGCTTTTAGCGCTTGTAGCCAGATGTTAGGGTTAGGGTTAGGGTTACGACTTTTAGCCGCTTATAGCCAGAGGTTAGGGTTAGGGTTACGACTTTAAGCTGCTTGTAGCCAGAGGTTAGGGTTAGGGTTACGGCTTTTAGCTGCTTGTAGCCAGAGGTTAGGGTTAGGGTTACGACTTTAAGCTGCTTGTAGCCAGAGGTTAGGGTTAGGGTTAGGGTTACGGCTTTTAGCCGCTTATAGCCAGAGGTTAGGGTTAGGGTTAGGGTTACGACTTTAAGCTGCTTGTAGCCAGAGGTTAGGGTTAGGGTTACGGCTTTTAGCCGCTTATAGCCAGAGGTTAGGGTTAGGGTTAGGGTTATTGCGAGCTCCATATAGAAAATATTTGGCATTTGTTGGCATTTTTTATTAAAGTCATTTGAAAATAGAGAAACACAAGTCAAAAGCTTCAAAACTTTATTGATTCTGTTCTACACAACATTCAACAAACCACAGCAAAGATAATGACAGATGTTTGACCACTTGACGACACTTTGTTACTCTAACCCCACATTCAATGTAGTGATCTGCATATATGAGGATATTCTTACTAAAGAATTACTTTTAATAACATTTAACTACTTTTGTTGTCCTCTTCAGGTGCTGCATCATTCTCTTTCTCCTCCTGCTGCAGAGACAGAACATGTTCATTACAGAAACAGTCCAAGACTTTAATTAACACTTAAAGTATCTCTCAAATGTCTCTATTATGATATAAAATTGATATAAAAATTATAAAATTGACCATACAGTTTACTGTGACATTTTTTGACACCTTGCTAAGACAAAAGAACCATCTTAACTTTGATCAGTTTTTGACCATTTTTGTCCCCTTACTATACTATGACATTTTTTGATGGTTTTTCATGCCATGCTATACTATGACATTTTTTGACCACTTTTGACTCCTTACTATACTATGACATTTTTTGGTGATTTTTGACTCCTTAATATACTATGACATTTTTTGACCATTTTTGACTCCTTACTATACTATGACATTTTTTGGTGATTTTTGACTCCTTAATATACTATGACATTTTTTGACCATTTTTGACTCCTTACTATACTATGACATTTTTTGACCATTTTTGACCCCTTAGTAGACTATGACATTTTTTGGTTATTTTTGACTCCTTACTATACTATGACATTTTTTGATGGTTTTTCATGCCATACTATACTATGACATTTTTTTGGTGATTTTTGACCTCTTACTATACTATGACATTTTTTGACCATTTTTGACCCCATACTATACTATGACATTTTTTGACCGGTTTTTCATGCCATACTATACTATGACATTTTTGACCACTTTTGACTCCTTACTATACTATGACATTTTTTGACCATTTTTGACCCCTTACTATACTATGACATTTTTTGACCATTTTTGACCCCTTAGTAGACTATGACATTTTTTGGTTATTTTTGACTCCTTACTATACTATGACATTTTTTGATGGTTTTTCATGCCATACTATACTATGACATTTTTGACCCACTTTTGACTCCTTACTATACTATGACATTTTTTGACCATTTTTGACTCCTTACTATACTATGACATTTTTTGACCATTTTTGACCCCTTACTATACTATGACATTTTTTGGTGATTTTTGAGTCCTTACTATACTATGACATTTTTTGACCACTTTTGACCCCTTAATATACTATGACATTTTTTGACCATTTTTGACCCCTTACTATACTATGACATTTTTTCATGGTTTTTGACTCCTTACTATACGATGACATTTTTTGACCATTTTTCATGCCTTACTACACTACGACATTTTGACCATTTTTGACCCCTTAATATACTATGACATTTTTTGACCATTTTTGACCCCTTACGATAGACTATGACATTTTTTGGATTCATTTTTGACTGCCTTACTATACTATGACATTTTTTGACCATTTTTCATGCCTTACTATACTATGACATTTTTTGATGGTTTTTGACTCCTTACTATACTATGACATTTTTTTGACCATTTTTGACCCCTTACTATACTATGACATTTTTGACCATTTTTCATGCCTTACTATACTATGATATTTTTGACCATTTTTGACCCCTTAATATAGTATGACATTTTTTGACCATTTTTTCATGCCTTACTATATTATGATATCTTTTTGACCATCTCTGATCCCTTACTATACAATGACATTTTCTGGTGGTTTTTGACCCCCTTCCTATACTATGACATTTTTTTTTTAACATTTTTGATGCCTTACTAAACAGTGCTCTGTGTTGGACTGTTGATGTAAAGCTGTGAATTACCTTAAGGTCCCTGTCCTGGTCTCAAAGAACCTCTTCATTGTACGAAGACTCTCTGTGATCTTGTACTACAGCTCTGTGATCGTGGACTACATCTCTGTGATCGCGGACAATGTCTCTGAGATTATGGACAATGTCTCTGCGATCATGGACTAGGTCTTTGTGATCGTGGACGATGTCTCTGAGATCATAGATTCTGTCTCTGTGACCATCGACAATGTCCCTGATCGCGGGCAATGCCGTCAAATCGGTGACCCCCGTCTCCGCCGATTCTATCGCAAGGTCTCTACGAAGCATGGACAATGTCTCTGATCATGGACAACGTCTCTCTCATCTTTGACAAGGTCTCTGCGATCACGGACAATGTCTCTGATCGTGGACGATGTCTCCCTCATCCTCAACAATGTCTCTCCGATCATGGACCATGTCTCTATGATCGTGGAAGAAGTGGTGGCACCTGGAGGGAGTCAAAGAGAAACATACAAAGGAAAATGATCAATACTGTACTACTTATTCCTCATCAACAGTTTAACCATGAAAACACATAAATATTCAACATTACAGCTGAACCAGAACATTGAACATTTTCTGACCATTTTTTGAGGCCTTACTATACTATGACATTTTTTGAGGCCTTACTATACAATGACATTTTTTGAGTTTTTGATGCCTCACTCTACTAATGACATTTTCTGATGCCTTATTATACTATGACATTTTTTGAACCTTTTTGATGCCTTACTAAACACTGCTCTGTGTTGGACTGTTGATGTAAAGCTGTGAATTACCTGAAGGCCTCTGTCCTGGTCTCAAAGAACTTCTTCATTGTACGAAGACACTCTGTGATCTTGTACTACATCTCTGTGATCGTGGACTACGTCTCTGTGATCGCGGACAATGTCTCTGAGATTATGGACAATGTCTCTGTGACCATTGACAATGTCCCTGATCGCGGGCAATGCCGTCAAAATCGGTGACCCCCGTCTCCGCCGATTCTATCGCAAGGTCTCTACGAAGCATGGGACAATGTCTCTGATCATGGACAACGTCTCTCTCGTCTTTGACAAGGTCTCTGTGATCACGGACAATGTCTCTGATCGTGGACAAAGTCTCCCTCATCCTCAACAATGTCTCTCCGATCATGGACCATGTCTCTGTGATCATGGATGACGTCTGGCAATCGTGGACTACGTGGTGACACCTGGAGGAAATCCAAGAGAAACATACAAAGGAAAATGATCAACACACTACTATCTGTTCCTCATCAACAGTTTAACCACGAAAACACTAAAAAAATATTCAATGTTACGTCTGAACCAGAACATTTTCCAAACATTAGAGGGCTGTTTCAGAAAATGAACAGTTGAAAGTCATTACCTCCTGAAGAAGCAACAACAAATATTTGGGAAAAAGTTAAATGATTATAGTGTGTCTATCAACTAATCACTGAAGCAGTTGTGTATGTTACTGTGAACAGCACAACAATAATAAACGGTAACAGTTCAGAAAAAATTTTTAATGCAGGATTTTAACTTGATGTTTATTATACTTCAGTAAAAAGTATTTTTTCCACCACAGACAGTCACATACAGAATATTTTTTTTCAAAGTTCAACCTTATTAACACATATTTAATATGTCTTTGTTTTGTGTTGTTTTCGTTTGATGAATAACAACCAAATCTACAAAGGCTTAGCAGCAAGCTTATATGAAAACTGTGTGTAGAACTGGTTGTTACACCTTGTAAAGATTACTAAAATCACTCTCTGGCCAGCAGTTAAAATTAAGACATTTATGAACAACTTTACTGAATACTGAACATAAACAATGTCAGTGCTCTGTGTTGGACAATTTAGGTAAAGAGTCAAACATATTGCTCCATAATTTCTGGCAATGGCTGATATATTTGAGTAGATGACATCTCTGACTAACCACATACCGAATATTATTCAGAGAATTTATTATTAGAGAAATCCCACATTTGTGCCTCGATATGGTTACATTTCTTATCTTTGAGATTCCGTACAAACATATTCCATAATTCCACTCCATAATTTCTGGCAGTGACTGATATATGCAGGACATCTCTCTCTCCTCTCTCAACCCCAGCCTTTTCAAACCAAATATGGGCCAACAGATGAATAATCAGTGTGTGGCAACAATTGCCAAAAATTATGGAGCATGTTTTTTATAGCAGCTCACACTTAAGAAATGTAACCATATCAAAGTATAGATGTGGGACTTTTAATTTTGATTTCTCTAAAAGGATACAGCAAACATGAATGATATTCAGCGTGTCAGCAGTCAGAGATGTCTTCTGCTCAAATATATCAGCCTGCTAACTAGCCTGTCTGCTCGCTCGGGATCGTTTCAATGCATTTATCATAGAGGCTAAAATACGGGGGCACTCCAATTCTACTGTCTGCTGGTTTGACCACGGAAAAACGGGACGTCGGCTGGCTTGACCGCAGTCCACGCTGGCGGTACACAACTCATGTCAGGAACGCCTCAGTCACGGATACACAAACACACTCTTACCCACGCGATATAACGTCAAAAGAAGCCATTATAAGAGAAGGCCAATGCTAACGCTCGCCGCTAACGCTAGCCACTAGCTAGTTCGCTCCTCAGTTTTACCTTCGCGCCGCAGGTGTGTTCAGCGTCGAGCCTCACTCCTGTTAGACAAAAAATCAGCTTCAAAGCTTGTTTTAGAATCCAGGTTTCATTGGTAATTAAGTTTTCTCATCGTACTGACAAACCGAAGCAACAGTTCAAACGTTGGTTTAAATCTGTTTTCCGACTTGTCTCTCCGCCTCTCTGCGCTCCACCCAAAGGTTCACAGCCAATGACAACACACACAAGCCAACAACTGCAGAAAAAAGCCAATTGGCCAGCTGACTCTGTTCCGCCTAGAAACCGCTTCTGATTGCCCTTATAAATACACCCACGGGGAGGGTAAGATACCGATAAGGTGTGTGGATCATGTAAGTATTACAATACGTCCATAATTGGGGGGTAGGGTGTCTGGCGAGTGCAACCTGTGAAGCTACACAGATACACACACACACACACACACACACACACAAGGAGAGAGAATGCGGAGGGATACAGAGATAAGATGTAGGGCCCCTATCTCTTTTAAACTACTGTAATAATCTATTAAAATGGTCGCTGTCCACTCTTGCTCCTGCCAATTCTCAAAGCTCCATGTCAAAATGGATAACACTATGTGTACTGGGATAATGGTATTTAACAAGGTCATGTATCAGTAATAAAACTATTAATAAAGGAACTGAAATCAG